>NC_079478.1:36646174-36946174 GCF_026230105.1 Diorhabda sublineata
TGCATTGTAAGACTTTGTAAGGGAATGTAAGACGTTTAAAAACAGTTCAAACATTCGTAAGACATTTCAAGACGTTGAAAGAGTGTAGAAAACAGTTTGAGAACCGCTGTAGGATCTTGTAAGACATTGTAAAACAGTGTAAGACATTTTTGGTCATTGTAAGTCACTTTAATGAACTGCAAGACGTTTTAAAACATTGTAAGTCATTAGAAAACTTTCTCAAAATCGCTGTAAGTTGTTTAGAAACATAATAAAAGGTTCCTTAATGTTTTGAGGCGTTTTTTTGCATTGTAAGACTTTGTAAGGGAATGTAAGACGTTTAAAAACAGTTCAAACATTCGTAAGACATTTCAAGACGTTGAAAGAGTGTAGAAAACAGTTTGAGAACCGCTGTAGGATCTTGTAAGACATTGTAAAACAGTGTAAGTCATTAGAAAACTTTCTCAAAATCGCTGTAAGTTGTTTAGAAACATAATAAAAGGTTCCTTAATGTTTTGAGGCGTTTTTTTGCATTGTAAGACTTTGTAAGGGAATGTAAGACGTTTAAAAACAGTTCAAACATTCGTAAGACATTTCAAGACGTTGAAAGAGTGTAGAAAACAGTTTGAGAACCGCTGTAGGATCTTGTAAGACATTGTAAAACAGTGTAAGTCATTAGAAAACTTTCTCAAAATCGCTGTAAGTTGTTTAGAGACATAATACAAGGTTTCTCAATGTTTTGAGGCGTTTTTTTGCATTGTAAGACTTTGTAAGGGAATGTAAGACGTTTAAAAACAGTTCAAACATTCGTAAGACATTTCAAGACGTTGAAAGAGTGTAGAAAACAGTTTGAGAACCGCTGTAGGATCTTGTAAGACATTGTAAAACAGTGTAAGTCATTAGAAAACTTTCTCAAAATCGCTGTAAGTTGTTTAGAGACATAATACAAGGTTTCTCAATGTTTTGAGGCGTTTTTTTGCATTGTAAGACTTTGTAAGGGAATGTAAGACTTTTAAAAACAGTTCAAACATTCGTAAGACATTTCAAGACGTTGAAAGAGTGTAGAAAACAGTTTGAGAACCGCTGTAGGATCTTGTAAGACAATGTAAAATAGTTTAAGACATTTTTGGTCATTGTAAGTCACTTTAATGAACTGCAAGACGTTTTAAAACATTGTAAGTCATTAGAAAACTTTCTCAAAATCGCTGTAAGTTGTTTAGAGACATAATACAAGGTTTCTCAATGTTTTGAGGCGTTTTTTGCATTGTAAGACTTTGTAAGGGAATGTAAGACGTTTAAAAACAGTTCAAACATTCGTAAGACATTTCAAGACGTTGAAAGAGTGTAGAAAACAGTTTGAGAACCGCTGTAGGATCTTGTAAGACAATGTAAAATAGTTTAAGACATTTTTGGTCATTGTAAGTCACTTTAATGAACTGTAAGACGTTTTAAAACATTGTAAGTCATTAGAAAACTTTCTCAAAATCGCTGTAAGTTGTTTAGAGACATAATACAAGGTTTCTCAATGTTTTGAGGCGTTTTTTGCATTGTAAGACTTTGTAAGGGAATGTAAGACTTTTAAAAACATTTCAAACATTCGTAAGACATTTCAAGACGTTGTAAGAGTGTAGAAAACAGTTTGAGAACCGCTGTAGGATCTTGTAAGACATTGTAAAACAGTGTAAGACATTTTTGGTCATTGTAAGTCACTTTAATGAACTGCAAGACGTTTTAAAACATTGTAAGTCATTAGAAAACTTTCTCAAAATCGCTGTAAGTTGTTTAGAAACATAATAAAAGGTTCCTTAATGTTTTGAGGCGTTTTTTTGCATTGTAAGACTTTGTAAGGGAATGTAAGACGTTTAAAAACAGTTCAAACATTCGTAAGACATTTCAAGACGTTGAAAGAGTGTAGAAAACAGTTTGAGAACCGCTGTAGGATCTTGTAAGACATTGTAAAACAGTGTAAGACATTTTTGGTCATTGTAAGTCACTTTAATGAACTGCAAGACGTTTTAAAACATTGTAAGTCATTAGAAAACTTTCTCAAAATCGCTGTAAGTTGTTTAGAAACATAATAAAAGGTTCCTTAATGTTTTGAGGCGTTTTTTTGCATTGTAAGACTTTGTAAGGGAATGTAAGACGTTTAAAAACAGTTCAAACATTCGTAAGACATTTCAAGACGTTGAAAGAGTGTAGAAAACAGTTTGAGAACCGCTGTAGGATCTTGTAAGACATTGTAAAACAGTGTAAGACATTTTTGGTCATTGTAAGTCACTTTAATGAACTGCAAGACGTTTTAAAACATTGTAAGTCATTAGAAAACTTTCTCAAAATCGCTGTAAGTTGTTTAGAAACATAATAAAAGGTTCCTTAATGTTTTGAGGCGTTTTTTTGCATTGTAAGACTTTGTAAGGGAATGTAAGACGTTTAAAAACAGTTCAAACATTCGTAAGACATTTCAAGACGTTGAAAGAGTGTAGAAAACAGTTTGAGAACCGCTGTAGGATCTTGTAAGACATTGTAAAACAGTGTAAGTCATTAGAAAACTTTCTCAAAATCGCTGTAAGTTGTTTAGAAACATAATAAAAGGTTCCTTAATGTTTTGAGGCGTTTTTTTGCATTGTAAGACTTTGTAAGGGAATGTAAGACGTTTAAAAACAGTTCAAACATTCGTAAGACATTTCAAGACGTTGAAAGAGTGTAGAAAACAGTTTGAGAACCGCTGTAGGATCTTGTAAGACATTGTAAAACAGTGTAAGTCATTAGAAAACTTTCTCAAAATCGCTGTAAGTTGTTTAGAGACATAATACAAGGTTTCTCAATGTTTTGAGGCGTTTTTTTGCATTGTAAGACTTTGTAAGGGAATGTAAGACGTTTAAAAACAGTTCAAACATTCGTAAGACATTTCAAGACGTTGAAAGAGTGTAGAAAACAGTTTGAGAACCGCTGTAGGATCTTGTAAGACATTGTAAAACAGTGTAAGTCATTAGAAAACTTTCTCAAAATCGCTGTAAGTTGTTTAGAGACATAATACAAGGTTTCTCAATGTTTTGAGGCGTTTTTTTGCATTGTAAGACTTTGTAAGGGAATGTAAGACTTTTAAAAACAGTTCAAACATTCGTAAGACATTTCAAGACGTTGAAAGAGTGTAGAAAACAGTTTGAGAACCGCTGTAGGATCTTGTAAGACAATGTAAAATAGTTTAAGACATTTTTGGTCATTGTAAGTCACTTTAATGAACTGCAAGACGTTTTAAAACATTGTAAGTCATTAGAAAACTTTCTCAAAATCGCTGTAAGTTGTTTAGAGACATAATACAAGGTTTCTCAATGTTTTGAGGCGTTTTTTGCATTGTAAGACTTTGTAAGGGAATGTAAGACGTTTAAAAACAGTTCAAACATTCGTAAGACATTTCAAGACGTTGAAAGAGTGTAGAAAACAGTTTGAGAACCGCTGTAGGATCTTGTAAGACAATGTAAAATAGTTTAAGACATTTTTGGTCATTGTAAGTCACTTTAATGAACTGTAAGACGTTTTAAAACATTGTAAGTCATTAGAAAACTTTCTCAAAATCGCTGTAAGTTGTTTAGAGACATAATACAAGGTTTCTCAATGTTTTGAGGCGTTTTTTGCATTGTAAGACTTTGTAAGGGAATGTAAGACTTTTAAAAACATTTCAAACATTCGTAAGACATTTCAAGACGTTGTAAGAGTGTAGAAAACAGTTTGAGAACCGCTGTAGGATCTTGTAAGACATTGTAAAACAGTGTAAGACATTTTTGGTCATTGTAAGTCACTTTAATGAACTGTAAGACGTTTTAAAACATTGTAAGTCATTAGAAAACTTTCTCAAAATCGCTGTAAGTTGTTTAGAGACATAATACAAGGTTTCTCAATGTTTTGAGGCGTTTTTTGCATTGTAAGACTTTGTAAGGGAATGTAAGACGTTTAAAAACAGTTCAAACATTCGTAAGACATTTCAAGACGTTGAAAGAGTGTAGAAAACAGTTTGAGAACCGCTGTAGGATCTTGTAAGACAATGTAAAATAGTTTAAGACATTTTTGGTCATTGTAAGTCACTTTAATGAACTGTAAGACGTTTTAAAACATTGTAAGTCATTAGAAAACTTTCTCAAAATCGCTGTAAGTTGTTTAGAGACATAATACAAGGTTTCTCAATGTTTTGAGGCGTTTTTTGCATTGTAAGACTTTGTAAGGGAATGTAAGACGTTTAAAAACAGTTCAAACATTCGTAAGACATTTCAAGACGTTGAAAGAGTGTAGAAAACAGTTTGAGAACCGCTGTAGGATCTTGTAAGACATTGTAAAACAGTGTAAGACATTTTTGGTCATTGTAAGTCACTTTAATGAACTGTAAGACGTTTTAAAACATTGTAAGTCATTAGAAAACTTTCTCAAAATCGCTGTAAGTTGTTTAGAGACACTTTAAGGCGTTATTAGTCACAGTAAATAATTTTATTGAACCCTATACCTTTTAAAAGGACATGTGAGTTATACAGAAATATTTTAGGAACGTTTTAGGCATTCCGGCACTAAATATAACCTAAAATACATCAATGAAAGTAAATTTGCACGCGCCCGGTGTACATTGAAAACATCGACGTCGTGTCAACATTTAAAAATACTTTTTCTGAGTATAAAATGATTTAATACACTTCAAAACAAGCCCTGAAAATAACTAGTTTCATAAAAATAACGATCTTTTCACCAACGCAGGTAATTCTGGCGATACCATCGTCTTTCGATGTCCTTCCTCCTTTTGTCGGTCAGTTATCCTTAAATCATATTTATGACACTCCCACAGGTAAGGTATATTACAAAATGGAAGACAATAGAACGCGGATAGTCGCAAACAGGCTAAAAATCCGTTAAGAGGGTGATTCATCACTTAACAGTCGGCTAACTATGACAAATCCATCGCTGGTATAACCATAGAGGTTATAATTTACGTTATCTACGTATTTTACAACCAAAAATTGAAATTTTAGTCACGAAATATACCAAAAAACAATAATGGACGGAACTAAAATATTTCACGTCAACTTTTATAGATACTACACCCTGTATATTCACTAGCGGCTTTTTTAAATATCATCGTTTGTAGTTGATTCACTTTTCCTAGCGCACGAGAATCAATTATACCTTAATTAAAACGAATAACTAGTATAGTACGTTTCCGAATATATACGCGTAGTATATAAGCTCCCGTACTAACAGAACATCGGTAATAATAATTATTGAATCGAGTTTGGGAAAAAAAAAAACGAGTAGAACGAGGTAATGTTATTCAATTAACATCCCAGATGGACGATTGACAATCAAATAGACTATTGTGACTTATGTCGTTTATAAATATTATAACTACATTCCATTGTCGATTGTTTTCTATACGAAACGATTTGAGGTTATGTAATTATTACTTGGAATAACGTATCCGCGATTAAACATTCGATTATAAATCACACAAAATTCGTTTCGATACCTAATAATCGAATAAATTATTTTGAATTTTTACAATTTAGCGGGAATATTGACCCCTAAATACGTGGTTCAATTCCTGACCTCCCTTATTCAATAATCAAGATATTCTAGCGACGTTGCCATATCACACGCATTCCGACTAAATCCAAGACGGTATTTTAAATATGAACGTATATACAGCTATCTTTATCTAGAAAAGAATGCCCTTTTGCACACGTATATTCGAAAGAATGAATAATCTACCTGTTTTATATAATCCTACCTGTTTTTTTTTGTTTACTGTTGTTGTAAATATATAAAAGATTCCCCATAAAGGTTTATATGCACGACTAGGTCTGAAAGGCACATTAATAAATTTTAAATAGTCTTTTCGGGTATTTATAAGATTTTTATGTAAAAAAAAAATGTAGACGAAAGTTTTTACAGATATAATTACAAAATACACGCGGCAACAATGTACTGTCATTGGTATACTAAGAGAATTTTTTTAGCAATTATATGTTATAAATAATGCAAATATTCTATAGAAATTAGTATAAATACTTTCAATTCTTGTAAATTTATATATAAAAATAAATTTTAAATTGTCTGTTGTGTAATTTCTTCATTTTGGTAGCCGAATCGCTCTGGTTCGATTTCGACTAAAACCAGCTGATTTTAACGTCGGTTGTAGCTGGCGGCGTTGTTGCCAGAATTCCTCACACTTTATAAAAATAATACTGATCATTTGAAATCAATTTAATTTCCTATTATATTATTTACGCCCTTTATATAATGAAAATATTAAAATAACAGTCATCATATCAAACATTTTCTACAAAATGGCGGTGATAATCAGAAAAATTTTGATATAGCGATGTAAGAATTGAAATAAATATCTTATTAAATGTTCAAATTGGACGATTGTTGTGAGGAAAACTTCCAAATAACATTTCCAGCTCTATAAAAATATTTTCTCGTCTTGGCAACAATGGATATAAAAAAAAACTCGGCAACAATTATTTTTTTTATAGTGTACGTATTCTGATTTGTTTTTTAGTGTATTTCCTATATTTGTGTATTGGTAGATTACGTCGACAAGCAAGAGATCAATTCAACGATATTTTCAAAGTCGCGGGTTTAAAATAGAATATGAACTTTTGGTACCTTTCGTTGAGACCATA
The DNA here is from genome assembly GCF_026230105.1 of Diorhabda sublineata. Classification (NCBI taxonomy): domain Eukaryota; kingdom Metazoa; phylum Arthropoda; class Insecta; order Coleoptera; family Chrysomelidae; genus Diorhabda; species Diorhabda sublineata. The sequence goes on from NC_079478.1 coordinate 36,652,822, forward strand.
GTCACAGTGATATTCTTCAAGTTTAAGAATTGTCCGACGTGTGTACAACTACTTTCTTCAATCGTTCTCTTGTATCTGATGTTATCCACATTTTTACCAAACACAACACACAGAAACACCAAAATAATGGTCGTACAAATAATTATTACACGCATCTTGTCGGGGCGCCAAGTTTTTCGAAATATACGGATCGTCCGATTACGAACCGTACGGTCGCGTCTTGTTCTCTACGATACGCGTACTGATCTATATCCCACCGACTGAACGACTGAATTTCGTCGAATGCCGAATGGCTAGCAAGGCGCGGATCTCGGTTGATCTGTCTCTGGCGGTGTTGTCAAATTGATGTTGTTATCGTGGGTGAAGACAAAAATTGATGATGAGCCGGTTTGCTTCAAATTGCTTGCAGCGGTGTTAAAATAAACATTCTAATAACGATCTTGAGTACTATATATGAATTAAATTATCTTTTGTTTATTTTAAAACTAATTTTTTAAATTTCACATTTCATAAATATGTGAGTTTTGTTATTTATTCCATTAATTAATTTCGATTCAAATTTCAATGTTGAAAAATGTTTTTTTTTCCTCAATTAAGGTTTGAAATATTAGCTTGATATCAAATTTCGAAAAAATAATTGAAAAAAACATTTCATGTAAATTAACACAGCATGTGGTTAGATTTAAACAAAATGGCGGTCTCGAGGTTCAATGTTTTCTATTTAGACTATCAAATTAACACGAATATTTTTGAGTCTTTACTAGTTTTTCTGTTAGATACATTCAGAAATTATCTATCTAATGGTATCAAGATGATAATACAGGAAAAAAAGGAGTTACGTGGTTTGCGACTAAAATTTCTTTAATGAAATAAGTCTAATAATTAAAATATAATATAGTTTTTTTCAATAGAAAACAAACTTTTAATGGAAAATCAATGTATAAAATGATCTTAAAAAACACTAAAGCACTAAAATAACGAATATGCCTACATTTTTAATCTTATTACTTACATATAGGCAACTAACTTTACGTTGAAATTGCGCTACCATCTATCGCGCGATAGACAAACAATTATATAATCGTATATCAAAACGATGAAAAAATAGTTGTAAATTTTTTTTACTCTATTAAAAGTAACTAACATAAAAAGATATAATTATTCCATTAGTAATATTTGCAATAACATTAAATCTTGTATATAAATCACTAACGATTTATCATGGATATTCGAAGAGAATCGATATATTGCTTCAATGAATCAAAGTTAAAAAAATATTCAGGAATTCTTTTAATAATTTTAGGAAGAATTTATACACAATCACGTAATAGTTTTTGAGTATTGATATTTAGGATAATTAAATTTTTTTGGATGTATAACAAGAACGATTAATAATCGACATTTGACATATAAATCGATTTAAAAAAATCGATGTATTGCTTGACACTCCAAATATATGTTGAATAGTGTATTATTCACCCAAACAAGTTAAAAAAGTGAAAATAACTTTTATAAAACAGAATTAAATTGTGTACAATTTTTATATAATCGAATATTTATGTATACCAATACCTAGTTATCAAATATCCATTTGTATTTTTAAATTTTTATAGGTTATGTTTTCTTCCTTCAGCTGATATAAATTCGACTATGTCAGATCAAGTTTCTGACCCCACAGATCCTTCTGGTAGTAATACCAAGGATCAAACAGGTCAAAAGACGTTAAATTTCCAAGGGAAAACTGATCAGTACGCTTCGAGATTAATAAATTTACAGAGAATACAACAGAAGAAACAAGCCGTTCTTTCGTTGCCATATAATAAGAAATTATTAAAACTAGCAGTTTATTCCAAATGCCAGGTATAATTCATAAATTATTATATAATAATTTATGTTTTTTGAATGTGTTTTCAGGCTGAAAAATGCGATTGTATCGGTTGGAAAAGGGTGGATAGTAATCAACAGAATCCCACGTTTACGGATCCTTGTAGATGCGAGCATCTTCTAGGTTGGTTCTTATTGGAAATATTACGCGTTTTTTTCAATTATTTTCTTGATTTCAGAGATGCATATATCACATTTGGTGGATAAACCGGAACAAGAACTCAACCGACTTTTGAGTATGGTTGTCGACGTGGATAACATGTATACGGCAATGAGTAAAGAAGAAAACCAAGAAACCCACAAAGTATACTTATATTTATTCAGGGTAAGTGATTTAATTCATTCGTTATTTGGTTTTTATTGATTTCATTTCAGCTGTTAAGGAAGTGCGTTTTAACCCTCGATAAACCCGTTGTAGAGGGCCCTTTGGGCCAGCCGCCCTTCCAGAAACCCAGTATCCACAAGGCCGTTACAAATTTATTGATTTACAAGTTTTCCCACATCAGCCAACAAGAATTGAAGACCATGTACGAATTAGTCAAAATATTGTTCCATTGTTTGAACACTTGGGATTTCCCTTGTCCCAGTAGCCAGAAGCATATCGTCAGTCAAGAAGAAGCCATGAAATACAAAATCGAGTATACGAGGTGAGTGTGAAAAGTTTGTACGATCATTTTTTTGATGAAAGGTGTTAAAATAATTGTTGTCACTTGAAACGACGCTGTATGTTCAATTTTAAGTACCGTGCCTGTTAATTGTGACTATATAATGTTTGATAATCAGAGGGAAGTACAGATGAAGGCTATTAGTACTTCTGCGATAATTTTCAGACAAATTCTACTTATTTTGCAGTTTAATCAAAGTTTTATTCATCTAAGCTACTAAATTATAACCAAATTTGTTAATTATATAACTCTTAAGGTACTTTTTTGGTTTATTTAGCTCTATAGGTACCTTTTCTAGTTTTATAATGAATATTTTTTGTTAATTCAGCTCTACAGGTACTTTTTCTAGCTTTATAATGAAGATTTTCTGTTTATTTAGCTCTATAAGTACTTTGGTTGGTATATTTAGCTCTATAGGTACTTTTTTGGTTTATTTAGCTCTGTAAGTACTTTTTCTAGCTCTGTAATGAATTTTTCTGGTTTATTTAGCTCTACAGGTGGTTTTAGTCATTTATGTAGGTCTATAGGTATTTTATCTAGCTCTATAATGAATTTTTCTGGTTTATTTAGCTCAACAGGTGGTTTTAGTCATTTATGTAGCTTTATAGGTACTTTTTATAGCTCAATAATGAATATTTCTCTTTTATTGAGCTCTATAGGTACTTTTTTGGTTTATTTACCTCTGTAAGTACTCTTTCTAGCTCTATAATTAATATTTTAGCTCCACAGATACTTTTTATCGTTTATTTAGCTCTATAGATGGTGCTTTTCGTTGTTTGTTTAGCTCTATCGATATATTTTGTGGTTCTATAATGAATTTTTCTCGGTTATTTATCTCTACGGGTACATTTTGACTTTTTTTTTTAGGTGGTTGGTATTTTGTTATGTCCCAACTTTCTGCGATTCGTTGCAACACTTTGACACCACCATGGTATTCGGAAGGACGTTATTGAGGGCGATATTCAAATATATACGCAAACAAATCATGGATCAATTTTATAGGGAACGGGATACGATGCCTTCCGATAGGAGACAATTTCTCTTAACGAATTTCCCCCCGTTCTTGAGTCAATTGGACGAAGAAATTTACGCATCAAATTCCCCAATTTGGGATCCCGATTTCAAATCGACTTCTTTACATTTTCAGTCGTTACTCGATTCGAGGTTAAGGGGTGAGTATTTAAAATATCGAGATATCTATTATTTCTACTCACCCTGTATTAGATTTAACGATTATTAACGAAATTTTCACGAATTTTTATGTTTTATAAAAATTCTGGTTTTTTTGGTTGTTTTTTTTTATAAATCTTTTATTATACAGGGTTTTCAACTTGTGTGTCAGAAAATGATTATAATGTTTTAGTTACCCTGTATAATGTGTGATAATAATATATTTTTGGATTGGGAAAATGGAAGGGATATCAAATTTGGTATGAAATACAGGGTGTCTCATTTAAAAAACTTAATTTCGATTAAAAATTTGTTTTTTCGCAATAACCTCAAAAAAATTGAATCGACCTGTATAATATGTCGGAAAAATTCATGATTTTGTTGAAAAATCGATGAAAATATCAAATTCCATGTATTATATAGCTTGTCTCATTAAAAACGGACACAATTTCGATTTCCAACTGGTTTTTTCGTTATAACCTCAAAAAAATTGGATCACCCCGTATAATATGTTGGAAAAATCCATTGTTTTGGTGGAAAAGCGAAGAAAATATCGAGTTCCATGTATTATACAGGTTGTCTCATTAAAAACGGATACAATTTCGATTTCCAACTCGTTTTTTCGTTTTAACCTCAAAAAAATTGGATCACCCCGTATAATATGTTGGAAAAATCCATTGTTTTGGTGGAAAAGCGAAGAAAATATCGAGTTCCATGTATTATACAGGTTGTCCCATAATTAATTTCCATTTATGTCTCATTTTTCTGCAATAATTAACATAACCTCAAAAAAAGGCGATCACCCCGTATAATAATACATTGTTGCGATGAAATAGTAAAGAAAATATTAAATTCCACGTTATATTCAGGTTGTCCCATAAAAAAATCAACGAATTTCATTTTATAACTTGTTTTTTTCGTATTAACCGACATAACCTCAAAAAAAATCGTCCTTCTCGTATAATTCCCTTCTTACAACGCTCAATAAACTGAATACCCGTTCCCAAACTATCAAAATCGCCGTTTCCCTTCATGTTTTCCGATTTTCCAAGGCGGCGCCGGTACTTCCAAGAAAACCGAATTCGAAAAAGTCACTTTGGGACACAGCGACAGGGAAGGCTTCACGACGACTTCCCTAAATACCACCAAAACCGCCAGAACCTCCGAAATGCCAATCAGAGAAGCCAAAAGAAGAAAATTCGCGTCCGAAGACCATTTCGAAGACATACCCAAAGAGACGGTCGCCGAAATAATCGCCACCATCGACGATCCCAATTACATGACAGGTCCCGACGTGAGTGAATCACTGTTTCGTTTAATATACACAGGGCGATTAAAAAAATATATTTGTATTAACGTTTAGATGGTGTTTTCCGAAGACGCTTCCGCCACGGACGAAATACCGAAGTTGGAGGAGCAGCAGAACATCATCCAACTCCACGTCGTCGGCAACAGTCTGACCAAACCTGTCGCCAAACAGACCATGTTGTGGTTGATCGGTTTGCAAAACGTTTTTTCCCACCAACTGCCCCGGATGCCCATCGAGTACATCACTCAGCTGCTATTCGATCCGTGAGTTTTTCCACTTTTTTTTTTTTCGGTTTTTTTTATTGGGTTTTATTTTTTTGGTTTCTCCAGAAAACATCGAACGATCGCCCTGATTCAGGACAACCGTCCCATCGGTGGGATATGTTTCAGACCGTTCCAGACGCAGGGTTTTACGGAAATTGTTTTTTGTGCCGTTACTTCCATTAAACAGGTCAAAGGGTACGGTACGCATTTGATGAATCATTTGAAAGATTATCATATTTCTAAAGGGATTCTACATTTTTTGACTTTCGCCGATGAAAATGCCACAGGTGGGTCGGAAACTTTTTTTTTTTTTTTTCTAATTTTTCATCCAATTATTGTCAAATTCAGTATTTCATTCGAATTTTATCAAATTTACTGTTTTGCCCAGTTTTTATCAATAATTTTACTGTTTTGCCATATCTGTTTGGATACATTTAAATTTTGCCCAATTTCACCCATTAGTGTCAAATGTGTCATTTTAACCAATTCATTGTGTTTTCAACAAAATTTGATGAAATTTACTATTTTGCCCAATTTTTATCATTAATTTTACTATTTTGTCCAACCTAGCTTATTAGGGTCAAATATACCACTTTGCCCAAATCATTTTTAAAAAAAATGTTGAAATTTACCATTTTGCCCAATGTTTATCATTAATTTTACTATTTTGCCCAATTTCTATAATTTTACTATTTTGCCCAATTTTTATCAATAATTTTACTATTTTGTCCAACCTAAAGTCAAATATACCACTTTGCCCAAATCATTATTTTCAAAAAAATTGTTGAAATTTACCATTTTACCCAAATCATTATTTTAAAAAAAATTGTTGAAATTTACCATTTTGCCCAAATCATTATTTTCAAAAAAATTGTTGAAATTTACCATTTTGCCCAAATCATTATTTTCAAAAAAATTGTTGAAATTTACCATTTTGCCCAAATCATTATTTTCAAAAAAATTGTTGAAATTTACCATTTTGCCCAAATCATTATTTTCAAAAAAATTGTTGAAATTTACCATTTTGCCCAAATCATTATTTTCAAAAAAATTGTTGAAATTTACCATTTTGCCCAAATCATTATTTTCAAAAAAATTGTTGAAATTTACCATTTTGCCCAAATCATTATTTTTAAAAAAATTGTTGAAATTTACCATTTTGCCCAAATCATTATTTTCAAAAAAATTGTTGAAATTTACCATTTTGCCCAAATCATTATTTTCAAAAAAAATTGTTAAAATTTACCATTTTGCCCAAATCATTATTTTCAAAAAAATTGTTGAAATTTACCATTTTGCCCAAATCATTATTTTCAAAAAAATTGTTGAAATTTACCATTTTGCCCAAATCATTATTTTCAAAAAAAATTGTTAAAATTTACCATTTTGCCCAAATCATTATTTTCAAAAAAATTGTTGAAATTTACCATTTTGCCCAAATCATTATTTTCAAAAAAATTGTTGAAATTTACCATTTTGCCCAAATCATTATTTTCAAAAAAATTGTTGAAATTTACCATTTTGCCCAAATCATTATTTTCAAAAAAATTGTTGAAATTTACCATTTTGCTCAATGTTTATCATTAATTTTACTATTCTGCCCAATTTTTATCAATAATTTTACTGTTTCGCCATATCTGTTTAGATACATTTAAATTTTGCCCAATTTCACCCAATAGTGTCAAATGTGCCATTTTAACCAATTCATTGTGTTTTCAACAAAATTTGATGAAATTTACTATTTTGCCCAATTTCTATTACTAATGTTACTATTTTATCCAATCTAGTTCATTGGGGTCTGCGGGGGGCTACGTTTTTAAAAAATTTTACCATTTTGTCCAATATAGTTTATTAGGGTCAAATATACCATTTTGTCCAATTCATTGCTTTTAAAAATTCTGATGTAATTCACTATTTTGCTCAATTTTGACCAAATTTCCGCCATTACTTAGTTTCAAATTTTCCATTTCGCCCAAATTGTTTCCTTCATAACAAATTTACGATTTCGTCCAATTTCCTTCATTATTAGCAAAATTACTATTGTGCCCAATTTCGATGTTCATTATCGAATTTACCATTTTGCCCAATTTCGGCCAAATTTCCGTCATTACTTAGTTTCAAATTTTCCATTTCGCCCAAATTGTTTCCTTCATAACAAATTTACGATTTCGTCCAATTTCCTTCATTATTAGCAAAATTACTATTGTGCCCAATTTCGATGTTCATTATCGAATTTACCATTTTGCCCAATTTCGGCCAAATTTCCGTCATTACTTAGTTTCAAATTTACCATTTCGCCCAAATTGTTTCCTTCATAACCAATTTACGATTTCGCCCAATTTGTGTGATTGACAGCAAATTTCCGTCATCAGAACGAAAATTACCATTATGCCCAATAACCTAATTAATAATTTCCTATTTGGTTTAGGGTACTTCGAAAAACAGGGTTTCTCCAAAGATATCAAATTGAATAGGGCCGTTTACCAAGGTTACATAAAAGATTACGTCGGTGCTACGTTGATGCATTGCGAATTAAATCCAAAAATAGTTTATACGGAATTTACTAGTATGGTGAGGAAACAGAAGAAATTCGTCAAACAATTGATTTATCAACAACAGAACAACGTTTCCAAAGTGCACCCCGGTTTGACGTTCTTCAAAGAAGGTCGGTAGTACGACTCGATACTCCCCTCATCCCCGACGCATTATTTTTCTTATTATATTTTATATTGAAGGTGTTCGAAGTATCCCCATCGAATCGATTCCCGGTATAGAGGAGACCGGTTGGAAACCGGCTTCCAGAGCCACCAGGGGTCAGTTATTGGAGGAGTCTCAGGACGCCGACGTTTTAGCGGGACTTTTGAAGAGCGTGCTCAATTCCGTAAGTTGGGGGGTGGGAGGTCGGTATATATACTTTGGGGTTTTAACGAATTATTTCGAATTTGTTTAGGTGAAAAATCACGAGGATTCGTGGCCGTTCAGACAACCGGTCGATAGGCACGTCGTAAAGGATTATTACGATCATATTAAATATCCGATGGGTGAGTTTTTTTTTATATATATATTTTTTTTCAATTTTTTCACATATTTTTCTAAATTGAAATCAATTTTTTTCTAATTTTCAATATTTATTTCGTTTTTTCGTATATTTTCCAAAAATTATTCACTTTTTTTAATATTTATTTTGTTTTTTTTTTATATATTTTTAATATTTATTTCGTTTTTTATATATGTTTAATATATATTTCGTTTTTTATATATTTTTAACGTTTATTTTGTTTTTTCATAAATTTTCCAAAATATAATCCATTTTTCATATATTTTCAATATTTTCATTTTTTAATGTTTATTTTGTTTTTTCATATATTTTCAATATTTTCATTTTTTTAATGTTTATTTTGTTTTTTCATATATTTTCAATATTTTCATTTTTTTAATGTTTATTTTGTTTTTTCATATATTTTCCAAAATTTAATCCATTTTTCATATATTTTCAATATTTTCATTTTTTAATGTTTATTTTGTTTTTTCATATATTTTCAATCTTTTCATTTTTTAATGTTTATTTTGTTTTTTCATATATTTTCAATATTTTCATTTTTTTAATGTTTATTTTGTTTTTTCATATATTTTCCAAAATTTAATCCATTTTTCATATATTTTCAATATTTTCATTTTTTAAATATTTATTTTGTTTTTTCATATATTTTCCAAAATTTAATCCATTTTTTATATATTTTCAATATTTTCACTTTTTTAATGTTTATTTTGTTTTTTCATATATTTTCCAAAATATCCATTTTTCATATATTTTCAATATTTTCATTTTTTTTATGTTTATTTTGTTTTTTCATATATTTTCCAAAATTTAATCCATTTTTCATATATTTTCAATATTTTCATTTTTTTAATGTTTATTTTGTTTTTTCATATATTTTCCAAAATTTAATCCATTTTTCATATATTTTCAATATTTTCACTTTTTTAATGTTTATTTTGTTTTTTCATATATTTTCCAAAATATAATCCATTTTTCATATATTTTCAATATTTTCATTTTTTTAATATTTATTTTGTTTTTTCATATATTTTCAATATTTTCACTTTTTTAATGTTTATTTTGTTTTTTCATATATTTTCAATATTCTCATTTTTTTAATGTTTATTTGTTTTTTCATATATTTTTTCAAAATGTAACCCCTTTTTCATATATTTTCAATATTTTCACTTTTTTAATGTTTATTTTGTTTTTTCATATATTTTCCAAAATATAATCCATTTTTCATATATTTTCAATATTTTCATTTTTTTAATATTTATTTTGTTTTTTCATATATTCTCCATAATTCAATCCATTTTTCATATATTTTCAATATTTTCATTTTTTTAACATTTATATTGTTTTTCACATATTTTTTCAAAATGTAACCCCTTTTTCAAATATTTTCAATATTTTCACTTTTTTAATGTTTATTTTGTTTTTTCATATATTTTCCAAAATTTAATCAATTTTTCATATATTTTCATTTTTTTAATATTTATTTTGTTTTTTCATATATTTTCAATATTTTCATTTTTTAAATATTTATTTTGTTTTTTCATATATTTTCCAAAATTTAATCCATTTTTCATATATTTTCCAAAATATAATCCATTTTTCATATATTTTCAATATTTTCATTTTTTTAATATTTATTTTGTTTTTTCATATATTTTCAATATTTTCACTTTTTTAATGTTTATTTTGTTTTTTCATGTATTTTCAATATTTTCATTTTTTTAATGTTTATTTGTTTTTTCATATATTTTTTCAAAATGTAACCCCTTTTTCATATATTTTCAATATTTTCACTTTTTTAATGTTTATTTTGTTTTTTCATATATTGTCCAAAATTTAATCAATTTTTCATATATTTTCATTTTTTTAATATTTATTTTGTTTTTTCATATACTTTCCAAAATTTAATCCATTTTTCATATATTTTCATTTTTTTAATATTCATTTTGTTTTTTCATATATTCTCCATAATTTAATCCATTTTTCATATATTTTCACTTTTTTAATATTCATTTTGTTTTTTCATATATTTTCCAAAATTTAATCCATTTTTCATATATTTTCATTTTTTTAATATTCATTTTGTTTTTCCATATATTCTCCATAATTCAATCCATTTTTCATATATTTTCAATATTTTCATTTTTTTAACATTTATATTGTTTTTCACATATTTTTTCAAAATGTAACCCCTTTTTCAAATATTTTTAATATTTATTTTGCTTTTTCGGAAATCTTCATTATGTATTTCGTTTTTTCATATATTTTCCAATAATTATTCAGTTTTTTTAATATTTATTTCATTTTTGTATATATTTTTAATATTTATTTTGTCTTTTTTTTGGATATTTAATGCGTTTATTTTCGATATTTTTCAATATTCAATCAATTTTTTTTTATATTTATCAATATTTATTTTGTATTTTTTTTTTTCGTATTTTCATTTTTCAGATTTGAAAACAATGAGTGAAAGATTGAAATCTCACTATTACGTTTCGAGGCGACTTTTCATCGCCGATATGATGAGGATTTTCACCAATTGTAAATTCTACAATTTACCCGAAACCGAATATTATCAATGCGCCGAAAATTTGCAGCAGTATTTCCAAACGAAAATGAAGGAAATTGGCTTGTGGGATAAATAGATCAATTTAAGAAACATTTTTCTTTGTTTTATTTCCCTCAATCTACCCTTCAAATCAAAAATCGTTTTTACCGAAATCTCATACTATTTTAATGATCCGGCAACGTGGTTCGGTTACATTGACAAGAATATATTCCAATTTACAATCTCCTATTATTTTAATGATTGTTTAGTTGAATCCATGATTAAAATGGAAAATTAAATCAATTTTCACTAAAATTCCATAAATTGGCAACGTAGTGTCATATTATTTCGATGATTTGGCAGCATAGTTTAGATCATCGAATTGCACTTCGACGATTTAGTTTATATCTATGGACAAGAAAAATTTGAATGTAACGTTGTCATATGTTTATATATAGATATAAAGCGATTGTTTTATGAATCCCCAAATGTTTATTTGTTAATTGAATTCAAATGTACTTTTTATTTATCTATGAAAACGCTTGGCAACATCGGTTATCTATGTCATTGCCATTAGTTTGACAATTTTGACAGTACTTGTAATTGTTATCATTGTTTGTTTATTACCAAAATATTTAAGAAAAACGATGAAATTTTTTTTGTAACTCAATTTTTTTCAAAGCAGTTGTGAATTTTGACACAAAATGTTCATTTACCACGATGTATTACGGTATAGGTAAGTGAATTATATTTTTAGGTTAGGTTTGTTTATACGACTTCGAGAATTGAATTTATAAGAAAATAGTTGATTTTCACTATTTCAAACTTGAAATGGAATTAAATTATTTTGTTTTTACCAAAAAAATCGTGTTGGAAAATGTATTATTTTGAAAATCACGATCTGTTTATTGGTAAACGATGTGATGTTTGAAACACTGTTTTTGGCTTTTTAGGATCAGACGTGTTTTTTTGGGGTATTAAATGAAAGAATTAGGAGAAAACCAATATATATATTAAGTTCATCTACAATAATAAAACGATTTTTATACAACGTTACACATAAATATCATACGAAATATTAATAATAAAAATGACTAGTAAAAATCATACTATCGAAAAAAAGTTAAACAATTTTTGTTAAAATAAACTATACTATACAAAAATCCAACAATTAGCTGCACTAAACAGTGAAAAAAATCACCAAAAAAATCAAACTTTTTAATATTTAATATCAATTATACTAAAGCTATATTAAACGTACAAAGTGAAATTAGGATGCAGTTTCGAATAGATAAACCCTCCCAATTTCACCGATATTTTCTCCAGAGATTTTTCTTGATTATAGAAGATAATTTCGTTTGCCTCCAGCCCACTACTAAACGAATTTAATAAATATCTTCGTAAAAATTGATTTTAGAAAAAAAGTTTCCAACAAAAATCGAAGTCAATAAAAAGTTCTACAGAAAAGGTTATATACATTCTCTCCTAAATCTATTATTTTGGCAGTTTTGACCCGAAATATCTCAATTAGAGGTTAGGTTAGTCAATTTGACACTTAACGAGATATTTTGAGTCATAACGGCCAAAATAATAGATTTACATAAAAAATGTATATAACTTTTTTCGTAGAGCTTTCTATTAGCTTCGATTTTTGTCTGAAACTTGTTCTTCTAAAATCAATATTTTCGCCCCCCAGCTTCCTTCAAAGTTGTAACAATTTTATTAAATATCTTCGGAAATAATGATTTTACAGAAAAAAGTTTCCAACAAAAATCGAAGCTAATAAAAAGCTCTACAAAAAAGATTGTATACATTTTTTTCGAAATCTTATTATTTTGGCAGTTTTGACCCAAAATATCTCAATTAGAGGTTAGGTTAGTCAATTTGACACTTAACGAGATATTTTGAGTCATAACGGCCAAAATAATAGATTTACATAAAAAATGTATATAACCTTTTTTGTAGAGCTTATTAAGACCTTCAATTTTTGTTTGAAAGTTTTTTCAGCAAAATCAATATATACAGAGATATTAGTGAAGTTTGAAATAGGTTGGAGGGCTAATGCACAATTATCTTCTTTAATTAAAAAAAAAAAAGAAATCGACAAAATTTGGGGTTTTATCTTTTCAGTACTACACCCGTTGAAAATACCCACAGTGAGGTTTAATTCAATTATTTCCTGTGGGTTTCTTTTTCTACTATTTTTTTTTTTCTAAATTTGGGACACCCTGTACGAAATATTTGTCCCGAATTAATCGAACACACCAACTTAAACCATTATTGTTATCAAGTAAATACTCAAATTCCTAGTTTCGACGAATTTACGATTACGAGGGGAAACGAAAAAGTAGAGGTGTGTTCGATATCTGATTATATTAATAATAAAAAAAGGTGTTATCTAACTTTTTGAGAGTACCTTGTAAACCGAGATTCAACGTATTCTAAACAATTAGTCTTAGGATAAATTATATTTTGTAATAAAAAAAATCTTTTATAACAACATTAATTTCAGTGTATGTATTACGTATTAAATACAAAAAATTCGTATTTTACGTAAAAAATACTTTTTTTGCTTCAAATATCAAAAAAATTAAGCAGATCCATTGAGTCAAATAAGATTTTTAACGAGAAAAAATCTTTTTTTTTCGCGTGTAACTTTTTACAACCTCAAATTTCCAAACATCGACAATGTAAATTTAAACGTGGCAACATAGCTAACAACGCAACTAAATTTAATGGCACTTAGTCATAGTAGATCAAGGTACAGCGTTGCCGCGTACAATTTTTTTTCATTAAAAATCTTTTTTTCTTTTTCTAATCGTTTCAATACTATTCTATTCGATTATTTAGAATCGATAATAGCACTTCACTGGTCACTACATCAAAAGGGGCGAAACAAGCTCCGTAAAAAGACATTTAATTTGAAAACGAATTTGTCTTTGTAATCCCCCGGTATTTATCGAAAATATATTCGTTGTTCGAAATTTTCTTTTTTCATATTAAATGTCTCGAAACTAGTTTTTAGACCCGACTACAATTACGCTAAATGCTACAATCGCTATCCTCGGATAGTTCTGCCGGTTCGACGTCGTCGTCGTCGTCGTAATCGTCGTCTAGTACGTTATCTAAGTGATGCGAAAGAAGATCTTCCTCGTTACCTTCATCGAATGAGCTATGAAACGTGTTTTGTAATAATAAAATGATATTTTTTCATAGTTAGTACAAGCTTTAGTAATTATTTTGGTGTTAGATAAACAGTCAAAAATATGGATTTTTCCTAATATCTGATTCAACGTGGCAACGTCGATCGGGTATATTACGATCGGGGTTCATCGTTCGTCATCACAGACGATAAAATAGAGATGGAAGTGGACGTGAAATATTTAGAGTGACGAGTTATTAGTAACGGTTTTGATAACTGTATCGAGTTACGAACATAAACGTCAATCAAACCGAAATATTTCAACTAAAATCGATTAAAAAATTATTTTAAATCGATTTAAACGCATTTTAAATGAAAATATATGGTAGAAATGAATTTGGCAACATCGATCGCGTATTTTCTGTTCGATTTATCGTTCGTCATCACAGACGATAAAATAGAGATGGAAGTGGACGTGAAATATTTAGAGTGACGAGTTATTAGTAACGGTTTTGATAACTGTATCGAGTTACGAACATAAACGTCAATCAAACCGAAATATTTCAACTAAAATCGATTAAAAAATTATTTTAAATCGATTTAAACGCATTTTAAATGAAAATATATGGTAGAAATGAATTTGGCAACATCGATCGCGTATTTTCTGTTCGATTTATCGTTCGTCATCACAGACGATAAAATAGAGATGGAAGTGGACGTGAAATATTTAGAGTGACGAGTTATTAGTAACGGTTTTGATAACGGTATCGAGTTACGAACATAAACGTCAATCAAACCGAAATATTTCAACTAAAATCGATTTAAAAATTATTTTAAATCGATTTAAACGCATTTTAAATGAAAATATATGGTAGAAATGAATTTGGCAACATCGATCGCGTATATTCTGTTCCGATTTATCGTTCGTCATCACAGACGATAAAATAGAGATGGAAGTGGACGTGAAATATTTAGAGTGACGAGTTATTAGTAACGGTTTTGATAACTGTATCGAGTTACGAACATAAACGTCAATCAAACCGAAATATTTCAACTAAAATCGATTTAAAAATTATTTTATATCGATTTAAACGCATTTTAAATGAAAATATATGGTAGAAATGAATTTGGCAACATCGATCGCGTATATTCTGTTCCGATTTATCGTTCGTCATCACAGACGATAAAATAGAGATGGAAGTGGACGTGAAATATTTAAAGTGACGAGTTATTAGTAACGGTTTTGATAACTGTATCGAGTTACGAACATAAACGTCAATCAAACCGAAATATTTCAACTAAAATCGATTTAAAAATTATTTTAAATCGATTTAAACGCATTTTAAATGAAAATATATGGTAGAAATGAATTTGGCAACATCGATCGCGTATATTCTGTTCCGATTTATCGTTCGTCATCACAGACGATAAAATAGAGATGGATGTGGACGTGAAATATTTAGAGTGACGAGTTATTAGTAACGGTTTTGTTAACTGTATCGAGTTACGAACATAAACGTCAATCAAACCGAAATATTTCAACTAAAATCGATTTAAAAATTATTTTATATCGATTTAAACGCATTTTAAATGAAAATATATGGTAGAAATGAATTTGGCAACATCGATCGCGTATATTCTGTTCCGATTTATCGTTCGTCATCACAGACGATAAAATAGAGATGGAAGTGGACGTGAAATATTTAAAGTGACGAGTTATTAGTAACGGTTTTGATAACTGTATCGAGTTACGAACATAAACGTCAATCAAACCGAAATATTTCAACTAAAATCGATTTAAAAATTATTTTATATCGATTTAAACGCATTTTAAATGAAAATATATGGTAGAAATGAATTTGGCAACATCGATCGCGTATATTCTGTTCCGATTTATCGTTCGTCATCACAGACGATAAAATAGAGATGGAAGTGGACGTGAAATATTTAGAGTGACGAGTTTTTAGTAACGGTTTTGATAACTGTATCGAGTTATGAACATAAACGTCAATTAAACCGAAATATTTCAACTAAAATCGATTAAAAAATTATTTTAAATCGATTTAAACGCATTTTAAATGAAAATACATGAATAATATACAGTTTTTCTAGTATTTTTGAACTAAAAATGAGTTTATAATAATTTATGTTATTTAAATCAAAAATTGAAACGATTTAACTAACCTAACCTCAATATTTTTTCAGTAACTTCCAAATCTCAAGCTATAAAAAATTCTCGTTATAAATCTTTAAACAATTTACAACGTTGTCAGATTTTTTTTAAAAAGAAATTAATTTTGATACACAACGATAAGAAAATTATATACAGCGTTGTCAAGTTTCAATTTATTCCTGTCGTAGTAAAATAATTTTTTTACACTCTGACTTTCTTTGTTTAAAGTACGAGGTGACGGTAGAAATTTAGATACGAGGGATATTAAAAAACTTCACTCTTATTAAGGTAAAATTTAAGATATACGGGGGGGGGGGCGAAAAAAGTTTTTCACTCGCTTTCTAAAATATTAATTTATCGTTAGTACAATCAAAATGATATTAGTTTGTCAATTTGACGTTGTTAGTAGTTAATTAACGAAAAAAAAAAAGTTTCTGGTGCATCGAAATTTGAACGAAGGAAAACCGTTTTTATTTTACTTTAAACCAGAAACTTTTCGAATCGTCCTCGTATATACGCAATATTCGTTTCATGCTATTCTTACCCTATCAAAGCCACAATCGTATTCCCTAAATACAACCAAATATTAATAAAATTACACCTCTACCAATAATGCGATTATTTATTTATATATACAGTATGTTCGAAAAAAGTTGGATATGAGTGTGAGTATTTTTTTTGTTGTTAATTTTGCAGAAAAAAAAATTGTAGAAAGTTGTGATTCGTTACGGAAAAAATCAATTTCAAAATTAGTATACGAGTGTGATACAAAAATGTATATTTTTCTTTCTTATATTCTTTTTTTTTAAATGAAGAAAAAATTATCAAATTTTTATCGAAATATCTTATTATTTTTATAGTTTGGCAACGTGGTTTGGTTAAATCGACTATTCAATTCAATTTTTACTGTAATCTCATATTATCATAACGATCTGGCATCGTGGTATCGAAATGCTGAGTCTGTATATCTTATTATTTCAATGATCTGGCAACGTCGTTTCAGTATACAGATTTAGTATGTATATACGAGGGTTATCAAAAAATATGTATTTGATAAGTATTGGAAATTTTTTTGGAATAGAAATTTCGTTATAATAAAACCAAAGATAATGTGATTGAAATCAAAAATTGTTGGAAAAAATGAAAATTAACGTTTACGACGTTGCCAAACATGACCCAAAAAAATTCAAACATTTGAAAAATGAAGACGAATAATGAAAAAATCGTTCAAAAAGGAAAAGGGAAAACATTATAACCTAAAATTTGAATTATAGGAAATGAAAAATGAAAAGTCCTTTGAAATTACTTTGAAATTAAAAAAAAATTATGCCATTTAAATTCGAAATTATTTTATATCAAGTTTGAGGTTTGATTACGAAATTTTTCGGAAAAAAAATTTACCATAACCTCAAAATTAGTAAATAAGTAAAAATGTAGAAAAAATTTCGAAAAAATATGACCTCAAATTTTGTGAAAAAAATTGATACCAAAGTTTGCGATGTTGCCAAACCTAACATGACCCAAAAATTTCGAATATTATCAAGAATATCGTCTAAAAGGATTATGCCGAACAAGTTTTATGACGAAATTACATCCAAAGAGGAAAAAAAAATTATAACCTCAAATTTTGATAAGCACGTTATAAATTAATTAATTTGAAAGAAAAATACGCAAAAAGGACCATGAATGAAAAAAAAAAATTGAGAAAATGCGCATAAAAGTAAATTTTTTGTAAAAAAATGTAAATGTCAATGTTTGCCACGTTGCCAAACGTAACATTATAACCTAAAAATTCCAAAAACTACGAAAAGATTGAATTATTGGAGACAGAACAAAAAGTCGTCCAAGAGGAAAATAAAAAACGAAGTCATGAAATCAAAAAATAAAATTTTCAAAACACATAACCTCAAAATTTGAAAAGCACGTGATGAATAAGTAAATAAACAAAATATGAAAAATAAGTAAAAATTTAGAAAAAATTTCAAAAAAACATCACCTCAAATTTGTCAATGTTAATGTTTGCCACGTTGCCAAACGTAACATTATAACCTAAAAATTCCAAACACTATCAAGAAATGAATTATTAGAAACGAAAAATTGTTTAAAAAGAAAATGGAAAAAACGTTCGAAAATTAAAAAAAAAAACGTGAAAAAAGGTTATAAACGAAGAAAAACGTTTAAAAATGCAAACAAACACAAAAATTTTCGTAAAAAGTTAATATTTTAACGATAACATATGAACACACTAAAAATTTTTTATAAAAAAATAAATTTTTTTCGTGACATTGTTAATTGAAAAAAAAAATGCCACGTTGCCAAACAACCTAAAATTACCAAAACACAGAAAAAAAATTCCGTTTCACAATGCAATATAACTACAGAAAAAAAATTGCAAAAAAAAAAAATATACAACCCCCCCAAAAAAATTCGTATCAAAATGCAATATAACTACAGAAAAAAATCGCAAAAAAATAATTTATAACCCCCCCAAAAAAATTTCGTTTCAAAATGCAATATAACTACAGAAAAAAATAGCGAAAAAAAATAATTTATAACCCCTTACTCCCCAAAAAAATTTCGTTTCAAAATGCAATATAACTACAGAAAAAATCGCAAAAAAATAATTTATAACCCCCCCCCAAATTTCGTTTCAAAATACAATATAACTACAGAAAAAATCGCAAAAAAATAATTTATAAACCCCCCCCCCAAATTTCGTTTCAAAATACAATATAACTACAGAAAAAATCGCAAAAAAATAATTTATAACCCCCCAAAAAAATTTCGTTTCAAAATGCAATATAACTACAGAAAAAAAATAATTTATAACCCCTTACTCCCAAAAAAAATTTCGTTTCAAAATGCAATATAACTACAGAAAAAATAGCAAAAAAATAATTTATAACCCCCCCAAAAAATTTCGTTTCAAAATGCAATATAACTACAGAAAAAAAAATAGCGAAAAAAAATAATTTATAAACCCCCCCCCAAATTTCGTTTCAAAATACAATATAACTACAGAAAAAATCGCAAAAAAATAATTTATAACCCCCCCAAAAAAATTTCGTTTCAAAATGCAATATAACTACAGAAAAAAATAGCGAAAAAAAATAATTTATAACCCCCCAAAAAAATTTCGTTTCAAAATGCAATATAACTACAGAAAAAAATAGCGAAAAAAAATAATTTATAACCCCCCCAAAAAAATTTCGTTTCAAAATGCAATATAACTACAGAAAAAAAAATAGCGAAAAAAAATAATTTATAAACCCTCCCCAATTTCGTTTCAAAATGCAATATAACTACAGAAAAATTCGCAAAAAAATAATTTATAACCCCCCCAAAAAAATTTCGTTTCAAAATGCAATATAACTACAGAAAAAAAAATAGCGAAAAAAAATAATTTATAAACCCTCCCCAATTTCGTTTCAAAATACAATATAACTACAGAAAAAATCGCAAAAAAATAATTTATAACCCCCCCAAAAAAATTTCGTTTCAAAATGCAATATAACTACAGAAAAAAATAGCGAAAAAAAATAATTTATAACCCCTTACTCCCCAAAAAAATTTCGTTTCAAAATGCAATATAACTACAGAAAAAATAGCAAAAAAATAATTTATAACCCCCCCAAAAAATTTCGTTTCAAAATGCAATATAACTACAGAAAAAAAAATAGCGAAAAAAAATAATTTATAAACCCTCCCCAATTTCGTTTCAAAATGCAATATAACTACAGAAAAATTCGCAAAAAAATAATTTATAACCCCCCCAAAAAAATTTCGTTTCAAAATGCAATATAACTACAGAAAAAAATAGCGAAAAAAAATAATTTATAACCCCCCAAAAAAATTTCGTTTCAAAATGCAATATAACTACAGAAAAAAATAGCGAAAAAAAATAATTTATAACCCCCCCAAAAAAATTTCGTTTCAAAATGCAATATAACTACAGAAAAAAAAATAGCGAAAAAAAATAATTTATAAACCCTCCCCAATTTCGTTTCAAAATGCAATATAACTACAGAAAAATTCGCAAAAAAATAATTTATAACCCCCCCAAAAAAATTTCGTTTCAAAATGCAATATAACTACAGAAAAAAAAATAGCGAAAAAAAATAATTTATAAACCCTCCCCAATTTCGTTTCAAAATACAATATAACTACAGAAAAAATCGCAAAAAAATAATTTATAACCCCCCCAAAAAAATTTCGTTTCAAAATGCAATATAACTACAGAAAAAAATAGCGAAAAAAAATAATTTATAACCCCTTACTCCCCAAAAAAATTTCGTTTCAAAATGCAATATAACTACAGAAAAAATAGCAAAAAAATAATTTATAACCCCCCCAAAAAATTTCGTTTCAAAATGCAATATAACTACAGAAAAAAAAATAGCGAAAAAAAATAATTTATAAACCCTCCCCAATTTCGTTTCAAAATGCAATATAACTACAGAAAAATTCGCAAAAAAATAATTTATAACCCCCCCAAAAAAATTTCGTTTCAAAATGCAACTACAGAAAAAAATAGCGAAAAAAAATAATTTATAACCCCCCAAAAAAATTTCGTTTCAAAATGCAATATAACTACAGAAAAAAATAGCGAAAAAAAATAATTTATAACCCCCCCAAAAAAATTTCGTTTCAAAATGCAATATAACAACAGAAAAAAATCGAAAAAAAAATTTATAACCCCCCCTCCCCAAAAAAAATTCCAAACACCATAAATCCGAAATATGAAAAAAATGCGGTACTTACAAGCTATCAGGTTGATCGTTGCCCCCCTCTTCGGCCACGAGAAGCTCGTACTCCTCAGCCGCGTACCGATCCCAATCAGACATCTGGAAAAAAAAATTAAAAAAAAAAATATCCCCCGAGATAAAACCCCCGCAAAAAAAAGACCCACCTCCTGCCCGTCGACGTCGTGGTCCCTCTGCGAAGCGAACGGATCCCGCTGCTCGTGATCCAAATACTTCTCCAAATTGAAAAACGTATCGAAAAATATCGGCGTCATTTTACATTTCTTCAAATCGCTCAAAGCGATCTTACCGGGCGCCTTCGGTTTCACCATGTCCAACATCTGACAAAGACAATCCTAAAAAAAAATCGATATCAATACCGCGATCGATTATTTTTGTTTTTCGGTCGCCATTTCACTAACTTGAAACGGTAAAGTTTCGATTCCGATCGATTCCATTCGGTGCATCTGTTCGTCGTAGAAATACTCCAGTTCGTACATCGATAGATAACCGTCGCCGTCGATGTCCATGCACCGGAACCAATATTCTATGGCTGTCGGATGGAGTTTGTCTTCTTCGCTGAGTAGGAACCAAACGAAATCGGTGTAAGACATTTTTTCGTCTTGATGTTTCTTGTTACCTCTGGTGACGCAACCGGAAAATATGCGATCGATGATTCGAGTGGAAAGGGCTGAAGAAAATTTTTGTATGAAATGTTAGCGAGTTGTTAGAACTTGGAGGAATTATCTCACCGTGGTCGTTGTGGCGAGTTAGATCGCTTTTATCTATGAATAGATCGTGATCTCGGTCTAGTTCCCAAAATTTGCAATATATCACGTAGAAATGCTCGTAACTGAAATACTGGGTTATCTGATTTATGTCTTCCTCGTCTTCTAATAGCTGAATTATGTTGAGAAGATTCGATCTTCTTAATTCGTAGGTTGTTATTTTACCCGACCACGATCTATGTCAAAAACACAATGTTGATTTGAAAAAAAAAAAAAAAAATTTTACGTAAAATTTTGATAAAAACACTTAATTTTATTATTGAAAAAATTCATGATAACAAATCGTGTTGATAAAACTTTTATTTTTTGGTGGAATGAACCAATAAATTTGTTTACACTTCGGAATCGTAGAGACGTTAAAATTCCACCAAGGGTCGTAAATATAATTAAAAATAATTTTCTTTAATCGATTTTGATTTAGAAAAAATGATTCCCACATCTATTTATTGGTTTTATCAATCAACCATAATTATATCTATATATTTATATAAAATAATATCCCTTAATTTTAATAAAACAATTTAATTAAAAAAATAATAAATAAAAACATATCGTGTTGATAAAATGTTTTTTTGGTGGAATAAACCAAAAACTATTTCTACACTTCGCAATAGGCACGCCGTTGTAATTCCACCAAAGTCGTGTTTATAAATAAAAATAATTTTCTTTAGTCGATTTGATTTAGAAAATATTATTCCCAGATCTTTTTATTGGTTTTATCAATCAACCATAATTATATCTATATATATATTTATATAAAAATAATATCCCTTAATTTTAATAAAACAATTTAATTAAAAAAATAATAAATAAAAACATATCGTGTTGATAAAATGTTCTTTTGGTGGAATGAACCAAAAAATTTGTCTACACTTCGCAATAGGCACGTCGTTGTAATTCCACCAAATGTTGTGTTTATAAATAAAAATAATTTTCTTTAGTCGATTTGATTTAGAAAATATTATTCCCAGATCTTTTTATTGGTTTTATCAATCAACCATAATTATATCTATATATATATATTTATATAAAAATAATATCCCTTAATTTTAATAAAACAATTCAATTGAAAAAATAATAAATAGAAACATATCGTGTTGATAAAACGTTTTTTTGGTGGAATGAACCAAAAAATTTGTCTACACTTCGCAATAGGCACGTCGTTGTAATTCCACCAAATGTTGTGTTTATAAATAAAAATAATTTTCTTTAGTCGATTTGATTTAGAAAATATTATTCCCAGATCTTTTTATTGGTTTTATCAATCAACCATAATTATATCTATATATATATATATTTATATAAAAATAATATCCCTTAATTTTAATAAAACAATTTAATTAAAAAAATAATAAATAAAAACATATCGTGTTGATAAAATGTTTTTTTGGTGGAATAAACCAAAAACTATTTCTACACTTCGCAATAGGCACGCCGTTGTAATTCCACCAAAGTTGTGTTTATAAATAAAAATAATTTTCTTTAGTCGATTTGATTTAGAAAATATTATTCCCACGTCTATTTATTGGTATTTTCAAACATCTATAATTATATCTATATATTTGTATAAAAATAATTTCACGTGATTAATAACACGTTTTTTTATTTGGTGGAATCAACTAAAAATTTTATCTACATTTCGAAATCGACGCGACGTTTACATTCCACCAAGTGTCGTAAATTTTTCTATTTCAAATCTCAAATATTCATCTACTTGGTAGTAGAAAAATTATTAGATAAAATGTCGATACGATATTGGTCCTAATGACATCCAAATGTCTTGGAGCTGCTGGAATTTTGAAATATTGACGTATTTTTATTGTATACCAATTTAGTCGTAATTAAAACAATATTAATTTAAAAATATAATGAAACTATCATTTAGGGATATGCCGCGAAATGTACCTTCCGGATTTGCAAAAATACGCGCCATCTATATATTATATAAAAATAATTTCACGTGATTTCAATAAAACAATTCAATTGAAAAAAAAAATAAATAACATATCGTGTTGATAAAACTTTTATTTTTTGGTGGAATGAACCAATAAATTTATCTACATTTCGGAATTGACGCGACGTTGAAATTCCACCTAATGTCGTAAATAAAAATAATAATATTTTTTCATGGACTTTGAAGGGAAAACAAAATCTTGAAACATTGAAGTATTTTTTTTTTCATATTAATTTGGTAGTGATTCAAACGATAATAATTTTAGATTAAAACGTAACTATCATTTAGGGCCATACCGCAAGAAAAATTTCTACTATTTTTGCAAAAATATCCGTCAGCCATATATTGAAATAAAAATAATTTCGCTTATTTTTACGACAACTGATTAATTTTATTTAAAATAAAAAACAATGAAAAACCAATGATGTTCACAAAATATTTATTATTTGGTGGAATGAACCAATAAATCTGTCTACACTTCGCAATAAGCACGACGTTGAAATTCCACCAAAACATAAAAATAATATTGATTTAGAAAAAATGTTTCCTAAAAAGTACACGTATACTTGTTATTATTTCCAAAGACACGTAATTATATACCGGATGTTTTATAATAAGTAATAAATAATCGAGAAATAATTAACAATGTAGTGATACTATGTAATTTATCTACCAAGAATCAAAGTATTGAAAATAATGAACGATTTCTTTGAAATTCCACCAAAAGTTAACAACTTATTATTATTGAAGTTTTCAGTATTCATATACAGGGTATGTGAAAAATTAGTCGCAACTAATACACGAATAATATATCACTTACCGGTTAACGCAATAATATATTCTGGCTATCACCGTATGTACGTATCTCGAGTGGAATTCCGTGGCTTCCTTAAGGAACGTTAGTCCGGGATGCGTTTCGACGACGTCTTGAACTAATGGTATAAAATCTTCGGGCGCTAACCAATTCCGGCGACCTCTGGTGAGGATGTATATAAAACGACTGGCGGCGTCGTGACATTGCGTCGTCATACTAAAATGTCATTTTGAAACTATTTCGAAAAATGGTAAAGTTCGGTATAAAATAAATATTTTGAAAAAAAAAATCCCTGTTCGGCGGTTTTGTTGACACTGATAATCGGTGTCAGGTGCGGTATATTCGCTAGCCGACGGTCGCGTTGTTGCCAGATTTAATACAAATCCAATAAATTGAAAAAAAAAAATTGTTTCTAAAATTTTTATAAGCAAAAAAATCGTCGTTACCGTAATTGTTTAACCATATCAATTGTCAAAAAGCGGTGTTGCCAGATTTTGAAAAATAAATATCGTTATATGGAAAAATATTTCGTTATTTCGAACATTTCGGACATTATGACATTCAATTACCTTACCTTTGCCAGAAGGTCATGAATTGTTCCATATTACAACTGCCTTTATCTGCACAAGCGGCCAAATATAAGGGCGTCTTCCAATATAAGGGAAGTTGCGCGGCTTGAGTGAGCGCCGCAAAATGTTCCCTGGAAGCCCTTTCTCCGATCTTTGCAAAAGCACCCGCCACCTATATATTTATATAAAATATTTCACCGTACTTTTAATGAAACAGTTCAATTTTATAAGAAAAAAAAAAATTAATAAAAATAAATCGTATTAAAAAAAGTTTTTCTTTTGGTGGAATGAACCAATGAATTTATTTACACTTCCAAATCGACGCGGCGTTTAAATTCCACCAAACGTCATAAATATAAATAAAGATTTTTGTTTCGTTTTTTTTTTAATAAAAAAAAATATTTCTATAAAAGCGCACGTGTACTTATCATTATTTCCAAACAATCATAATTATATACCGGATGTTTTACAATAAGTAATAAATAATTGAGAAATAATTAATAATGTGGTGTTACGTAAATCATTTACTAAGAATCAATGTAATAAACGTTTTCTTTGAAATTCCACCAAAAGTTAACAACTTTTTATTATCTCAACTTTGAAATATACCGGGTGAAGCGTTAAAAGGACTGACCTTGGTCCTAATGATGTCCAATTGTCCTGGCGCTGCTGGTTTGCCAGTAGGGAAATGAAACCTTGGAATATTGACGTTTCTATGAGCTCTGATGTGTCTTTGAAGGGTAGTGTGTTGAAGTGGTGGTTGTTTCTGTACCGGCTGCGAATAATATTCGTAAATACCACAAATTTCAATTATTTTTCCAGCGATATCATTGAATGTAAATTTTCAAAGTTTATGATTAAAAAAAAAAACATGAAACACATTCCCAACAAACACGATACTTTTTTGGAAAACCGCCAAGTTTTCTGGTGGTATTTAGAATCATCAAATTTGTTAAAAATAATTTTCGAAATAACAAAAATACAGAAATTGTAATTAAATTTGAATAATTTAATGATTAAATTGTTTGTATTATCTTTATAAGTCATTTAATTCGTCGGGGATATATACAGGATGTCTCAAAAAAGCATTTACTTTTTTGTTTACGTGATTTAAAAAAAATTCTATCAACACAGTCGTTTTTTGTACAGAATCGATTCGATACCAATTCGAAATGATTTTTCAATTTCATTTTTATCAAAAATAAACCTAAAGTTGAAAAAAAATATCGAAAGAAACATATAAAAAGGTCTATGAAGTACAAAGTTACAAAAAAGTTGCATATCATAATGAAAATAAACGTGGCAACACTGTATTAACACAATCTATCTCTTCGTTATTATTTTTTATGTTGTTGGAAACTGTAGATCGAGTTTCGTTGCAACGTTGCCGGGTGTAAAAAAATACAACGAAATCGAATAAATTAGGAAAAAAATTGTTTCTAAATTATTGTCAAGCGAAGATTCTTTTTTGAGGTTAAGTTTTGATAATTTAGGGATATTATACAAGCAATTGACCGCATTGTTGTCAGATTTATCATTTCTGCCGATAATATAAATAAGAAAACAATTTGCTTTCAAATTTTTTCGAACCAAAAAATTTTTAATAGAATTTTCGTTTTAAGTTAAATTGCAATAAATTATGTGTATACAAGCGTTGTTGTCAGAGTTTTATTTTTGTCGATGCTATTTAGAATTGCGTATATAAGATAATAAGTAAAAAATTAACGTTTAGATTAATTTAGGTCATTATGAAAATATATGATTATTCGAATTTATTTTTCATCAAAAATAAACCTAAAGTTGAAAAAAATTTATCAAAAGAAACATATCATAACGAAAATAAACGTGGCAACACTGTATTATTAATCTATCTGTTTATTATCTAGTTTTGTTGCAACGTTGCCACGTGTTTGTACTAATAACAATTTTCATAAAAGAAAATTACGTAATCAAATAGAAGTTAATTATGATTTTATGATTTTACGATTAAATATGATTTTTATTAAAATAAATTTGCACATATAAATATTTATTTACGTCGTATTATGAAATATAAAAATGAAATAAACGCGGCAACTGTGTATAACAATTTCGATGATGAATTTGTAGTACCACGAGATTCGGTATAGATGGCGTTGAAATTTGTGAAATTAATTTAATACGTATAATGATCGTATCTATATACGAGGTTCGTTCCGAAAGTTGTAAAACGAAATAAAAATTTATTTTTCAATAAAATTCAAAACATCGCCGATTAAATTATAAATTATGTCGGATCGGGTTATTATCGAGAAAAATATATACAGGGAGGTGTAAAAAATTGGCAGTTTAAACAATTTCGATGATGAATTTGTAGTACCACGAGATTCGGTAGATGGCGTTGAAATTTGTGAAATTAATTTAATACGTATAACGATCGTATCTATATACGAGGTTCGTTCCGAAAGTTGTAAAACGAAATAAAAATTTATTTTTCAATAAAATTCAAAACATCGTCGATTAAATTATAAATTATGTCGGATCGGGTTATTATCGAGAAAAATATATACAGGGAGGTGTGAAAAACTGGTAGTTTAAACAATTTCGATGATTAATTTGTAATACCACGAGATTCGGTAGATGGCGTTGAAATTTGTGAAATTAATTTAATACGTATAACGATCGTATCTATATACGAGGTTCGTTCCGAAAGTTGTAAAACGAAATAAAAATTTATTTTTCAATAAAATTCAAAACATCGTCGATTAAATTATAAATTATGTCAGATCGGGTTATTATCGAGAAAAATATATACAGGGAGGTGTAAAAAATTGGCAGTTTAAACAATTTCGATGATGAATTTGTAGTACCACGAGATTCGGTAGATGGCGTTGAAATTTGTGAAATTAATTTAATACGTATAACGATCGTATCTATATACGAGGTTCGTTCCGAAAGTTGTAAAACGAAATAAAAATTTATTTTTCAATAAAATTCAAAACATCGTCGATTAAATTATAAATTATGTCAGATCGGGTTATTATCGAGAAAAATATATACAGGGAGGTGTAAAAAATTGGCAGTTTAAACAATTTCGATGATGAATTTGTAATACCACGAGATTCGGTATAGATGGCGTTGAAATTTGTGAAATTAATTTAATACGTATAATGATCGTATCTATATACGAGGTTCGTTCCGAAAGTTGTAAAAAGAAATAAGAATTTAATTTTCAATAAAATTCAAAACATCGTCGATTAAATTATAAATTATGTCGGATCGGGTTATTATCGAGAAAAATATATACAGGGAGGTGTAAAAAATTGGCAGTTTAAACAATTTCGATGATGAATTTGTAGTACCACGAGATTCGGTAGATGGCGTTGAAATTTGTGAAATTAATTTAATATGTATAATGATCGTATTTATATACGAGGTTCGTTCCGAAAGTTGTAAAACGAAATAAAAATTTATTTTTCAATAAAATTCAAAACATCGTCGATTAAATTATAAATTATGTCGGATCGGGTTATTATCGAGAAAAATATATACAGGGAGGTGTAAAAAATTGGCAGTTTAAACAATTTCGATGATGAATTTGTAGTACCACGAGATTCGGTAGATGGCGTTGAAATTTGTGAAATTAATTTAATATGTATAATGATCGTATTTATATACGAGGTTCGTTCCGAAAGTTGTAAAACGAAATAAAAATTTATTTTTCAATAAAATTCAAAACATCGTCGATTAAATTATAAATTATGTCAGATCGGGTTATTATCGAGAAAAATATATACAGGGAGGTGTAAAAAATTGGTAGTTTAAACAATTTCGATGATGAATTTGTAGTACCACGAGATTCGGTAGATGGCGTTGAAATTTGTGAAATTAATTTAATACGTATAATGATCGTATCTATATACGAGGTTCGTTCCGAAAGTTGTAAAACGAAATAAAAATTTATTTTTCAATAAAATTCAAAACATCGTCGATTAAATTATAAATTATGTCGGATCGGGTTATTATCGAGAAAAATATATACAGGGAGGTGTACAAAATTGGCAGTTTAAACAATTTCGATGATGAATTTGTAGTACCACGAGATTCGGTATAGATGGCGTTGAAATTTGTGAAATTAATTTAATACGTATAATGATCGTATCTATATACGAGGTTCGTTCCGAAAGTTGTAAAAAGAAATAAGAATTTAATTTTCAATAAAATTCAAAACATCGTCGATTAAATTATAAATTATGTCGGATCGGGTTATTATCGAGAAAAATATATACAGGGAGGTGTACAAAATTGGCAGTTTAAACAATTTCGATGATGAATTTGTAGTACCACGAGATTCGGTAGATGGCGTTGAAATTTGTGAAATTAATTTAATATGTATAATGATCGTATTTATATACGAGGTTCGTTCCGAAAGTTGTAAAACGAAATAAAAATTTATTTTTCAATAAAATTCAAAACATCGCCGATTAAATTATAAATTATGTCGGATCGGGTTATTATCGAGAAAAATATATACAGGGAGGTGTAAAAAATTGGTAGTTTAAAAATTTTAACGCTCACCTGTATTTTTGAAGGTAGATGGGGAGCCGGCGCTCTCACTCTTTTATCCAGCAACAAATCGCTGGGACACCTCTCGAATATGAGCACCCTTTCTGCGACGGATCCCCTGGTCAAAAACGGTCGGACCGGATTCGAAGCAGCCGATTGCCGAAGGTGTTGTCTTTGGCTAGTCGTCAATTCTGGAAACGGAAACGTTAATTTCGATAGGAAAAAACGACGAAATCGAGTTACCCGGATGAGGCACTTGTTGTTCGAGGCGACGCGGCGTGCTGCGCAGCCCCCATTTCGTGGCCGTCGTCGACGTGGTAGATTCGACCAGTTTTTCCGCCGGAAGGGGTTCTTTGGTCGACGGAAGCTGCTTTATCGTCTGGAATGCGACTAGAATTATATCAAAATACACTTGGAAGGAACCGTTCGACTTACAGTTGGTTTCCTTATATTCCTAATTGGTTCTTCGCTAACGATATCTCCGTTTTTGAGGGCGTTGATGAATTTTTTCTCCTCCAACGCCACTTGGTCTATAGTCACCGACGAAGGGTGTTTATCCGCCTCATCGGCGCCATTCGGTTTTATCGTTCCCGAATAAACGTTATTTTCCGCCATTTTCTTCGCCGGTAGGTCCTTGTTGATTACGCGGTTTTTCAGCGGCCATGTTTGCAAGCCGGCGCTGGTTACCAGGTCCGGCGGCAGGGTCATTTCGATGGTATCGCTCAAACGGGGTTTCGGTGATATTTGGGGTTTTTGACCGATCGCTGGTTTCGCCGTAGTTTGGAGCTGGAACAAACATTTTCATCCCTTATTGTTAGAAACGGAGAGGGTGAACTCGAGTGAGTAAGTTAACGTCGAACGAGTCGTCAGTTGGGAAAAACTAATACGTCTCACGACGGTCTAAACCCACCTCACGTTCCTTTAAAACGATTGAAATGAAAAAATTATTTTTCGATCCTAATTTGAAGTTTTTTTGCAACACCGGGTAACGATGGGGCTGTTTGAAGGTCCTTTGGTAACCCACGATGTAACTGCGAACTTTGATAACGTCCATATCGTATAATTTTGTTATTAGAAAATTTTCAACGTTCGGTGTAACCCTCGTAACATTTCAAAACCTATTCTAGACGAAATTAACAACGTAAAACGTTGCCAAATTATTAAATGTTTCTAATTTTGTATTTGAATTTAATTTTTTACGTATTTTCATTGAAAAATGATGATTTTTACAGGACCGTCTCTACACAAAACAACCAACAGACTCTGGTATAAAACTTATTATATATCGTATGAAAAAAATTTAAATAGAAAAGTTGTAGATAATGAAAAGATCTACAACTTTTGTATTTACACTTTTTTCAAATAACCTCAAAATTTATATAAAAAAAATTGAAATAACCAATTTTTTGCTTTATTTCTATAAAAAAAAATTTTCACGGAATTTAATGAAGATTTAACTTTTTATGTTTGGAATACATTATGATTTATTCGTTTTGAAATATTTATTTTTCCATTTTTTGCCAAAAACTTGGTTATTTCAACTTTTCACATAAATTTTGAGGTTATGTGAAAAAAGTGTAAATACAAAAGTTGTAGATCTTTTCATTATCTACAACTTTTCTTTTTGAATTTTTTTCATACGATTCGTAGTTTTACCACAAATCGAAAAAAACCGTTTTTACCCCTAAAAACTCACCCCCTTCCATTTCCCGATCTCAGATCGCCCGTAAATTAATTTTCCTTTCATTTTTTTTATATTCTCGTACTTTGCCCTTTTATATCTCGAATAATTTTTAGATTTATTCGTTTTGAAATATTTATTTTTTCATTTTTTGTCAAAAATTTTGTTATTTCAACTTTTCACATAAATTTTGAGGTTATGTGAAAAAAGTGTAAATACAAAAGTTGTAGATCTTTTCATTATCTACAACTTTTCTTTTTGAATTTTTTTCATACGATTCGTAGTTTTACCACAAATCGAAAAAAACCGTTTTTACCCCTAAAAACTCACCCCATTCCATTTCCCGATCTCAGATCGCCCGTAAATTAATTTTCCTTTCATTTTTTTTATATTCTCGTACTTTGCCCTTTTATATCTCGAATAATTTTTAGATTTATTCGTTTTGAAATATTTATTTTTTCATTTTTTGTCAAAAATTTTGTTATTTCAACTTTTCACATAAATTTTGAGGTTATGTGAAAAAAGTGTAAATACAAAAGTTGTAGATCTTTTCATTATCTACAACTTTTCTTTTTGAATTTTTTTCATACGATTCGTAGTTTTACCACAAATCGAAAAAAACCGTTTTTACCCCTAAAAACTCACCCCCTTCCATTTCCCGATCTCAGATCGCCCGTAAATTAATTTTCCTTTCATTTTTTTTTATATTCTCGTACTTTGCCCTTTTATATCTCGAATAATTTTTTGATTTATTCGTTTTGAAATATTTATTTTTTCATTTTTTGTCAAAAATTTTGTTATTTCAACTTTTCACATAAATTTTGAGGTTATGTGAAAAAAGTGTAAATACAAAAGTTGTAGATCTTTTCATTATCTACAACTTTTCTTTTTGAATTTTTTTCATACGATTCGTAGTTTTACCACAAATCGAAAAAAACCGTTTTTACCCCTAAAAACTCACCCCCTTCCATTTCCCGATCTCAGATCGCCCGTAAATTAATTTTCCTTTCATTTTTTTTATATTCTCGTACTTTGCCCTTTTATATCTCGAATAATTTTTAGATTTATTCGTTTTGAAATATTTATTTTTTCATTTTTTGTCAAAAATTTTGTTATTTCAACTTTTCACATAAATTTTGAGGTTATGTGAAAAAAGTGTAAATACAAAAGTTGTAGATCTTTTCATTATCTACAACTTTTCTTTTTGAATTTTTTTCATACGATTCGTAGTTTTACCACAAATCGAAAAAAACCGTTTTTACCCCTAAAAACTCACCCCCTTCCATTTCCCGATCTCAGATCGCCCGTAAATTAATTTTCCTTTCATTTTTTTTTATATTCTCGTACTTTGCCCTTTTATATCTCGAATAATTTTTTGATTTATTCGTTTTGAAATATTTATTTTTTCATTTTTTGTCAAAAATTTTGTTATTTCAACTTTTCACATAAATTTTGAGGTTATGTGAAAAAAGTGTAAATACAAAAGTTGTAGATCTTTTCATTATCTACAACTTTTCTTTTTAAAATTTTTTCATACGATTCGTAGTTTTACCACAAATCGAAAAAAACCGTTTCTACCCCTAAAAACTCACCCCCTTCCATTTCCCGATCTCAGATCGCCCGTACAAAAATTGTTGTTTCGGGGGTAGTTCGAAGCAATTTCCGATTAATTGGACCCTTATCTCGATATTAATCAACCAATTTCATAAAACGCAATGAAGATTAATGACCAATAGGTTTTAATGAAGTAAATTAAGCTTCATTACGATGTAACTAAATGGATTTTAGATGAAAATTTTCAAACTCAAAATGTACGCCATAATTAATTATTTCGTGTACGTAATTAACTACGAAATTTTGAAAATTTCATCCCAAAATAATATGTGAAGATTGACACGTGACATGTATCGTGTATCACCTTCAAAATTAGTATTAGATCGTTAGTAGTTATACGGGGGGTATTCATGAATAAAACGACGATGAATAATCGGTTTCGTTAAATTGTATACGAGGGGAATCGATAATTTTTTGTTATAAATAATGATTATCAACGAAATCTATTAGCAACAACATTTTTTAGTGGAAAAATTAACGTCCGATTTTCTCGTAGGGGGGAATTCGAAATTATTAGATTTTAAAAATTTTTTCAACCATTGAAAACGGGCATTTGAAAGGAAACGAAAATTTTCGTGATAATTTGGCAACGTTGTTTCAATACGTTCTCGATAAAATCAACGTTGATTAGATTTTGTCGGAAAAAAACATATTCCAACACGTAAAACGTCGAAATAGCGTGATTACATCCCATTTTGCGTAAATAAACGCGAACTAGTTAAATATTATCAGTACGAATAGGATTTTAACTGATTTTCGACACTAAACAATCTGCTTGTTACGAATGAACACGAGAAACATCAAAAAAACGTCATAATTAAAAACACAATCGCGTAAAATCGAAAGAAATTTTCGTGCACCCCTCGTATATTAAAAATCTGAAGGTGAAACAAGTTTTAGTTTCCGAATTAGTTTGGAATCGGTTCCCCCTCCATTAGAACTGTCTGTATTGTCAGACGTATCATTTGAATACAACGTTGCCAGGTGTTTTTACAAATTGGATTTGGCCACAAAAAAATTTCTGGGTCCATTTTTATTTTATTTAAGAGTGAAAAGTTTATTGATTACAACATCTGGCAACATTGCACCAAATCGCGATCTACGGAAAGACTTATTGGTACGGTCAAATTAGATCAAAAAAAATTTACGTAAATTCCCACCGAACTGAAAATTAGTAAAATTGTTTAAAATATGATTAAAAATGAAATTTGAAATATAATTAACGTGTATGAAAAAAAAAATTATTCAAGGTCAAAGGTAAAAAAGTGAGTTTTTCGCGATTATCACTAAAACGGTGAGTTTTATCATAAAATTACCCAATACAAAAATTATAGATCGTAAAATTATCTACAAAAAACGAATTAATAATTTTTTTCCTACGACCCACGGTTTCTGAGATATAATGCTTCAAAAAGTTGTAAAAGTTATAATCCGGTCAATTTAGACATTCGAAGTTACAGAAATTCCTATACACACTGAAAATCAGTAAAATTGTTTAAAATACAATTAAACATGAAATTTGAATGTTCCCCATCATTTTTGTTGAAAGGAAAAAAATTTATTCAAGATTAAAGGTCAAAAAATAAGTTTTTCGAAATTTTCTGCAAAACGGTTAGTTTTATCTTGAAAACACTCAAGACGAAAATTGTAGATCGTAAAATTATCTACAAAAAACGTATTAATAATTTTTTTCTTACGACCCTCCGTTTCTGAGATATAATGCTTCAAAAAGTTGAGATCGTCATAATATGCAAACGCCACCTAGGAGCTTGCTCTGGAATTTAAAAATCGATAAAGATTTCTGAAGGAATTTACTACAAAAAACGTCCCTTAACATTTTTAACTCAATTACCCCCTTTGAAAGTTATTCATAAAGTTAAAATGAAATTTTTGTTATACCCCTGTAAATTTAATTTTTTTTGACCTATTCAAAAATTTGATGGTCTTATTGATAATTTTTATTTTATTAACAAAATTATGAAAAATTTTCAAAAAATTATAAAAAAAAAGCCAAAAACACAGTGAAAATGCATTTTTCCGAAGAAAATAGCTTTTCAATATCAATAAATCGAAATATATTATAATTTTTTAAAAATTTTTCATAATTTTGTTGAAAAAATAAAAATTATTATCAATAAGACCATCAAATTTTGAATAGGTCAAAAAAAATTAAATTTACAGGGGCGAATTGAGTTAAAAATGTTAAGGGACGTTTTTTGTAGTAAATTCCTTCAGAAATCTTTATCGATTTTTAAATTCCAGAGCAAGCTCCTAGGTGGCGTTTGCATATTATGACGATCTCAACTTTTTGAAGCATTATATCTCAGAAACGGTGGGTCGTAGGAAAAAAATTATTAATTCGTTTTTTGTAGATAATTTTACGATCTACAATTTTCGTCTTGAGTGTTTTCAAGATAAAACTAACCGTTTTGCAGAAAATTGCGAAAAACTCATTTTTTTGACCTTTAATCTTGAATAAATTTTTTTCCACGCAACAAAAATGATGGGAAACATTCAAATTTCATGTTTAATTGTATTTTAAACAATTTTACTGATTTTCAGTGTGTATAGGAATTTCTGTAACTTCGAATATCTAAATTGACCGGATTATAACTTTTACAACTTTTAGAAGCATTATATCTCAGAAACGGAGGGTCGTAAGAAAAAAATTATTAATACGTTTTTTGTAGATAATTTTACGATCTACAATTTTCGTCTTGAGTGTTTTCAAGATAAAACTAACTGTTTTGCAGAAAATTTCGAAAAACTTATTTTTTGACCTTTAATCTTGAATAAATTTTTTTCCACGCAACAAAAATGATGGGGAACATCCAAATTTTATGTTTAATTGTATTTTAAACAATTTTACTGATTTTCAGTGTGTATAGGAATTTCTGTAACTTCGAATATCTAAATTGACCGGATTATAACTTTTACAACTTTTTGAAGCATTATATCTCAGAAACGGTGGGTCGTAGGAAAAAAATTATTAATTCGTTTTTTGTAGATAATTTTACGATCTACAATTTTCGTCTTGAGTGTTTTCAAGATAAAACTAACCGTTTTGCAGAAAATTTCGAAAAACTTATTTTTTGACCTTTAATCTTGAATAAATTTTTTTCCACGCAACAAAAATGATGGGAAACATTCAAATTTCATGTTTAATTGTATTTTAAACAATTTTACTGATTTTCAGTGTGTATAGGAATTTCTGTAACTTCGAATATCTAAATTGACCGGATTATAACTTTTACAACTTTTTGAAGCATTATATCTCAGAAACGGAGGGTCGTAAGAAAAAAATTATTAATACGTTTTTTGTAGATAATTTTACGATCCACAATTTTCGTCTTGAGTGTTTTCAAGATAAAACTAACCGTTTTGCAGAAAATTTCGAAAAACTTATTTTTTGACCTTTAATCTTGAATAAATTTTTTTCCACGCAACAAAAATGATGGGGAACATTCAAAGTTCATGTTTAATTGTATTTTAAACAATTTTACTGATTTTCAGTGTGTATAGGAATTTCTGTAACTTCGAATATCTAAATTGACCGGATTATAACTTTTACAACTTTTTGAAGCATTATATCTCAGAAACGGAGGGTCGTAAGAAAAAAATTATTAATACGTTTTTTGTAGATAATTTTACGATCTACAATTTTTGTCTGAGGTAATTTTATGATAAAACTCACCGTTTTAGTGATAATCGCGAAAAACTCACTTTTTTTACCATTGACCTTGAATAATTTTTTTTTCATACACGTTAATTATATTTCAAATTTCATTTTTAATCATATTTTAAACAATTTTACTGATTTTCAGTTCGGTGGGAATTTACGTAAATTTTTTTGATCTAATTTGACCGTACTAATACATCTCTCCGTAGATCGCGATTCGGTGCAATGTTGCCAGATGTTGTAATCAATAAACTTTTCACTTTTAAATAAAATAAAAATGGTAACCTTGTACCATAATTTGCATTATTTCGACAGTAAATTTAAATATGAAATTTAGCGGAACATATACGAGGTTCATACGGAAAGTATTTTTTTTAAATTAAATTAAAATTTATCGTAGCTTAAAATATATTTAATGCGGTATTAAAAAATCGTTCAAAACAAAAAAAAAAATCACTCACCTGTACCGAATTGGCGGCCGCCACGGCGCCGTAACTATTCACCCCCACTCCCGAACCATTTCCACTCAACACCCCACTCCCCACACCGATTTTTCTACTAGGCAACGTTGCCGTTTTCCTCAAATAACTATCACTCATCCCCCCCACTCTATCCTCGGTTTGGTTAACGCCCTTTTCGAACTTTTGCAACGCGTATTGTATACTAGAAGGCATCTTATTGGTGGGCGACGTCACCGGCGATGGAGATTTGTTTTTCGTAGCGGCTATCCGAGCTTTATCCTCGTCGACGAAATTTTTCACCAATTTTTCCAATCTGTTGTTGTCCATCGTCGGAGCATGCGCCAGTATATCCAGAGAAGCAGGTTTCGACGCCGCTGGTTGAGGCTTCAACATCGATCTGGAACAACAAAAACCAACAAAAGTCGTTTGTTGAACAAACACACGCAGATGGCGCTGTCAATGTCAAATCCATTTGACGTTTATCGAAATTTTATTTAAGTTAGGTTAGATTTATAGATATAAACAATTTTATATCGATATTTATATATATTAAAGAAAAAACATGTTGTATCCACCATCAAACCAAATTTGACTGGACTATAATCAAAGTAGAATAAATTTTTTGTTTCGATGCACGCCACTGTATCTTTGTCCAACTATTTATAATGAAATTATGTAACCAGTAATTATCTTTCATTACAAACATATGTATATATACGTAAAAAAAAAATAAGTGGGTCATCGTATATTATATATATAAGAAGTGGCAACGTCTCGTGAAGGATTCAAGCGCTTAAAAACGAACGAAAACGATTATTCGCGAAACGACGCGAGAGGAAAGTCGTGTACGGTTTATACGAGGGTTGATTGAAAAATATTCGAAACGCGAAACATTAATTCACATAAACATAACCTACAAATTTTTATATTACGAAGTTATCATTCGAAAATGATTTTAATAGACGTATAACCCGCCGTAATCCACGTCATTTTCACGCAAATTGAACATTGATTTTGATCAATCACAGTCCGATAACAACGCAACGACAAAAATTTACGAAATCACCGGAAAAACCGTATTTCGTCGAAGACGCGTTTCAAAAGAAGTTGGATCGACTAGGAAGCGACGTGATTCACGTTTCTGGATGGTTCTGTAACTAAAATTAAAACCGACGGGTTAAATTTGCTGTTTGTGAGAAAATAGTACGTGGGCCGTAATCGGGAAAAGTTAAAAATGAAACAATCGAAAAAATTATTTTTCGAACCTAATTTGAAGTTTTT
This sequence comes from Diorhabda sublineata, assembly GCF_026230105.1. Taxonomy (NCBI): domain Eukaryota; kingdom Metazoa; phylum Arthropoda; class Insecta; order Coleoptera; family Chrysomelidae; genus Diorhabda; species Diorhabda sublineata. The sequence continues at coordinate 36,691,162 of NC_079478.1, forward strand.
TTGCAACACCGGGTAACGATGGGGCTGTTTGAAGGTCCTTTGGTAACCCACGATGTAACTGCGAACTTTGATAACGTCCATATCGTATAATTTTATTATTAGAAAATTTTCAACGTTCGGTGTAACCCTCGTAACATTTCAAAACCTATTCTAGACGAAATTAACAACGTAAAACGTTGCCAAATTATTAAATGTTTCTAATTTTGTATTTAAATTTTATTTTTTACGTATTTTCATTGGAAAATGATGATTTTTACAGGACCGTCTCTACACAAACAACCAACAGACCCTGGTATAAAACTTATTATATATCGTATGAAAAAAATTTAAATAGAAAAGTTGTAGATAATGAAAAGATCTACAACTTTTGTATTTGCACTTTTTTCAAATAACCTCAAAATTTATATAAAAAAAATTGAAATAACCAATTTTTTTGCTTTATTTCTATAAAAAAAAATTTTTCTCGGAATTTAATGAGGATTTAACTTTTTATGTTTGGAATACATTATGGTTTATTCGTTTTGAAATATTTATTTTTTCATTTTTTGCCAAAAATTTTGTTATTTCAACTTTTCATATAAACTTTGAGGTTATGTGAAAAAAGTGTAAATACAAAAGTTGTAGATCTTTTCATTATCTACAACTTTTCTATTTGAATTTTTTTCATACGATTCGTAGTTTTACCACAAATCGAAAAAAACCGTTTTTACCCCTAAAAACTCACCCCCCTCCATTTCCCGATCTCAGATCGCCCGTAAATTGATTTTCCTTTCATTTTTTTTATATTCTTGTATTTTGCCCTTTTATATCTCGAATAATTTTTAGATTTATTCGTTTTGAAATATTTATTTTTTCATTTTTTGCCAAAAATTTCGTTATTTCAACTTTTCATATAAATTTTGAGGTTATATAAAAAAAGTGTGAATACAAAAGTTGTAGATCTTTTCATTATCTACAATTTTTCTTTTTAAAATTTTTTAATACGATTCGTAGTTTTACCACAAATCGAAATAAACCGTTTTTACCCCTAAAAACTCACCCCCCTCCATTTCCCGATCTCAGATCGCCCGTAAATTGATTTTCCTTTCATTTTTTTTATATTCTTGTATTTTGCCCTTTTATATCTCGAATAATTTTTAGATTTATTCGTTTTGAAATATTTATTTTTTCATTTTTTGCCAAAAATTTCGTTATTTCAACTTTTCATATAAATTTTGAGGTTATATAAAAAAAGTGTGAATACAAAAGTTGTAGATCTTTTCATTATCTACAACTTTTCTTTTTAAAATTTTTTCATACGATTCGTAGTTTTACCACAAATCGAAATAAACCGTTTTTACCCCTAAAAACTCACCCCCCTCCATTTCCCGATCTCAGATCGCCCGTAAATTGATTTTCCTTTCATTTTTTTTTATATTCTCGTAATTTGCCCTTTTATATCTCGAAAAATTTTTTGATTTATTCGTTTTGAAATATTTATTTTTTCATTTTTTGTCAAAAATTTTGTTATTTCAACTTTTCACATAAATTTTGAGGTTATGTGAAAAAAGTGTAAATACAAAAGTTGTAGATCTTTTCATTATCTACAACTTTTCTTTTTAAAATTTTTTCATACGATTCGTAGTTTTACCACAAATCGAAATAAACCGTTTTTACCCCTAAAACCTCACCCCCCTCCATTTCCCGATCTCAGATCGCCCGTAAATTGATTTTCCTTTCATTTTTTTTATATTCTCGTATTTTGCCCTTTTATATCTCGAATAATTTTTAGATTTATTCGTTTTGAAATATTTATTTTTTTCATTTTTTGCCAAAAATTTCGTTATTTCAACTTTTCATATAAATTTTGAGGTTATATAAAAAAAGTGTGAATACAAAAGTTGTAGATCTTTTCATTATCTACAATTTTTCTTTTTAAAACTTTTTAATACGATTCGTAGTTTTACCACAAATCGAAAAAAACCGTTTTTACCCCTAAAAACTCACCCCCTTCCATTTCCCGATCTCAGATCGCCCGTAAATTAATTTTCCTTTCATTTTTTTTTATATTCTCGTACTTTGCCCTTTTATATCTCAAATAATATTGTTATTAGAAAATTTTCAACATTCGGTATAACCCTCGTAACATTTCAAAACCTATCTAGACAAAACTAACGACGCAAAACGTTGTCAAATTAATAAATGTTTCTAATTTCGTATTTAAATTCAATTTTTCACGTATTTTCATTAAAAAACGATGATTTTTACAGGACCGTCTCTACACAAACAACCAACAGACCCTGGTACAAAACATCGTATGAAAATACCTCAAAAAAAAAATTCCTCAAATCTTCGTATCGCCTCCGAAATCCGACAACGTCGCATATTTATTTTTTTAACCTTTACGACTTACCCCAATTTAGTGGTATCGCCAGCGCCATGACACGTCAGAAGATCCGCCGGTCCTAAACCTCTCGATTTCCAATTTTGATAAATAGCTTCTGCTTGATCCGATATTTGTTTAGCGATAGCGGCGATGTCATCGTCGGGATCCCTTCTGCGAGCAGTTGTGGCCATCATAAAATTATTTTAGGTTAATTTCAATAACGACCACGTCAGCCCCGCCTACTGCGAAGATTCAAGAAAGGCCTGCTCATACTTGATAGTTGTATCGCTGAAACGAAAGAAAAATCGCGTTATCTTTCAGCGTTGTAACAATTTTAGAAAAAAAAGCTACAAAATGAATAAAATAATCTTTAAATTTATTACATCGTTTTATTTATTACAACAATGTACCCGGTATAAATAAGTAGTTTATTTATGGATTTAAACGAATCCCTCTATGAAATAATTATTTATCTATGAATTGAATAATAATAAAGATTCTTCTTTTTCTATTGGTCTTTTCCGTTGAAGTAATCAGACAATACAAATGAACGTTTATAATTCGGCATTAATTCTATGATATACTTAATTTTTATTATATAAAAAAACACATTACATAAATTTTTCATTTGTATAATATCTTATTTTTATTATAATATAACATAACTTGTTTATTTACGGATTTAATCGAATCCCTCTATGAAATATCTATTTATCTATGGATTAAATAACGAACGAAGTTCTTGTACTTTAACTGTCAAGTATTCAGCTAAAATCTTATTATTATTACGTATATATTTAATCGTTAATTAATATTTACCAATTTACCTAAAAAATATAGTTTATTGATAATTTGAAGAATTTTATTTGGTTTGGAATTTTTTCTAATTACGTCCCCTCTATTATTTTGTCTATGAATTGATAGTTAAACCTCTATGACCAAACACTTTATCTATGAATGACATTTATTATTCTTTTATTCTTGGCCTTTTGCTTTTGAACATCCAACCAAAATAAATATAATCGTCAATTATTTCATATCAATTTATTGACACACTTAATTTTTGTTTAAACAAATTACAAATACGATTGTTACGATATAATCAATTCAAATGCATGTACATTTAGGATGTCGTTGCCCTTTGGCCTCAAACATTTTTTGGCAACAGACTTGGCATTGGAGACTTAAAATAACAACAAATCGTTCGTCGGTATAGTAGGTAACTTTAAATCACGATAAAATCGAATTATCATAGAGAAAGTAAACTAGACAAATCTAGTATACGGGGTGTAGTTTCCGTTCATTTATATTAGTGACGCTACTGATTTCGAGGAAAACCGAACAGTCTGTATGTTGCCCGCCTTGGCTACGCCCATTTTTTGGCGTGGCGCTATTTTTAGTAACACGATGGTCAATTATTATGTAAGGCGACCTCCGAACAAAGATTACTGCACGTATATGTTTATAGGTTAACAATTTTTTATTCTAATCTCATTGCGTTCTAACGTGTATCTAATAATAGTCGTTGTAGAGGTATTAAGCATTGTTGATTTCAATTTCTTTTTTATACTATCGATGATTTGGATTAAACGAAATATTTATTAAATGAATAAATGCGTAATATGAAGTGACAATACGTATAGATGATAAAAGTCCGGTTGATGACCCAGGAGAAGGTTCTATTCAATGTTATCACCACAATTTATCATTCCTGATTCAAAGTCGATGATAATACGGTGAAAGTATGCGAAAATTGTAATGCATTGTAATTTAACAATTGTACGAGGTGTAGTTGATTGATTTTGAATCTAATTTGATGAAAATTTCGTTGGTTGTTGTAAAAGCGATGGAATTGGTATTAGTACAGGAAAATTAGGTCGAAAATTTATTTGCGACGGAATATTATGTTTCTAAGTGAAAATATATCGATTTCCAATCATTTTCTTTTTTTTTTAAAGTATTTTTGCTAGTATAAAAAAATTGTAGACCAAAAAATTTTAAGTAATTTTATACTTTATAACGTAATAAAAATAAATTTATAGAAAAAAAATGTTTAAACGCTCAATTTTTCGAAAATAAGGCAGAAATTTGAAAAATTTATTATTCACGCATGAATTATAGTAAAAACATGAAAATCAAATTGATTTTCCGTGGAAATATAGAGGAAATGTTTCTAAAGAAGTTGATGTTTTCAAATTTTGAAAATTCAAAATGGCGGCTACGTAATTCCTTATAGTATACTGTCACTTTGATTGTCGTTATCTCCCCTTGTAATAATCGTATTGGGAAAATTTTTTTTTTGAAATTTTTAGTTTTTTAAGGATTATTCCTTCATAATTTGAAACTGCAGTTAACATCGATTTTTCACTAATAAATCTCGAAAAAACTATTTTTCAGTTTAAGCGTTAAAAAATATATAACTGAAATTTTTAAATTCACTTTTAGTATTTTATATAAAACTACAACTCTTTCTCCGCCGATACAAACATTAATAACATTTCAATGTTATTAATATTAACGAAATAAAAATGAATCGAAAAATACGTATATAAATTCAGTTCACGCGGCCGCCATTTTGAATTTTCAAAATTTGAAAATACCCACTTCTCAAGAAACGTTTCCTCTATATTTCCACAAAAAATTATTTTGATTCTCTTATTATTACTATACTCGACACACGTATAAACAAATTTCAAAATTTTTGGAAAATTCAAGGTTAGAATTTTTTTTTTCGGAAATCTAATATCATCTTGTTGTAGGGCTCAAAATTTTATACAATTTTGAGACCAAAAGTTTTTTTGTACGATCAAAACTTAAAAAGTTATAGCATATTTCGAGGTACAACCAACGACACGATTCTTAGAGTGAAATTTGACATTTGCATAAACATTTTCACTTCCTCGATTGATAAGAATGTCACGTACCGTCCATTGCTTTCTTATCGTGTCAGAAATTTCAATACTCGTTAATTCAATGCACCCATTTTCGATTTATACTGTATATGTTATGTATAAGTAGAACGACTATTCTATTTGCGTTGTTATAGTAACTCAAATTCCGAAATTAACTACTAAAACATTTGATTTTATTGCAAAGTCTTAGTAAAATTAAATTTATACTATTCCCTACATCGATTGCTCAACTTACGGACGTATCTCAACTTCCTTGGTCTAATAGTAGAAAAGTCTAAAAATATTCCACTTCTACATGCCCAAGCCGTTCCATTTACTAGAGATTCGATGCGTGTTTACACACAGTTATTTTGTAACTGTAATCATTTAAATTACGTGACGTTTCAAAATAATTAGATAAAACGATTTGGCAACAACCGTATATAGTTATAATAACGTTAACAAATAACCTACAATCATAGAAAACACATTATATATGACAGCTTGCGGATATTATCATAGATATCACAGAACAAATAAAGGAAATAACAGTTGACAGATGGTGGTTGAATCATAGACAACACACAACGGGATCATAGATATCACCGAATAGTTGACGTTAACGACAAATTATTGACTTTACATGATAAATGACATTCAAGATGGAGGATGACACTTGGCAATTTTTATTTATTATTAATTATAGAAAGATGTATAGGTTTAGAAGTATAGTCCAATGTGTTTTCTTTTTACAGTTTCAGAAATTTTAATTGATCAATACTGGGTGTTGTTTATGTAGTAAAATATATTTTGATAATCCCATCTCTATAACCGCACGCATATGAATACGTTGAAGCTTCTATCTCTTTCTATCTAACTGTCTAGTTTGTACTTATGGCCAGTTGAACGACCGAAACTTTTTTTTTTTTCAAAAAGAATACTATATACCTGCACGAGCTTTTTTAAGGCTTTAATTTAGCAGAGGAATTAAGTTCGATGTGTATTTTTATCAATAGGACGACAGTTCCTTAAATTATAAATATAAATATCTTGATATTCAGTAATTTTTAGATTTCACAGAACTATATTTTGTACTTTCATTGTAAATATCTCGGTATCTATTGAAGATACGTGAAAAGTGATGGGGAACGATTTTATAGAAAATTTTAGTCTCTATATTTTTTGTTTGCACATTTTTTTCATATCTTCTCGCATTTTTGAGATATTTTGCAAAAATTGATTTTTGGGGTGGTTTTTAATTAGTTTCTAATCCCCAAATGAAATTGAGGGGTTTTTTAACTACATTTATCACATATAAAAATATTTATCTCGATAATAACCGAAAAAAAAAATGTATTTTGACGAGCCACCTGCAAAATTTGATATTGAATACCGCAGACATAGTCTAAACAACTAATTCGAATACAGCTTGATGCTGAAGAATTTTTTTTTACGTCACGTGAAAAAAGCAGCCTACAACTCGACACTTGACCTGATAATAAACACCCATGCAACCAGTGGCGTACGTATTTTAAATATATTTAATCAATGGGGCGAAATACCATGGAAAATTTTGTATTTTGAAATTGATTTACGAGAAAAAAAAAGTTTGGGAACTTCTGATATACGATTGAGCATTCAATTTCGCGGAAACAACTAGATTGAGTCCAATAGTGAAACCTAAAAGGAGGTTTGAGGTCGAGAGAAAAAATTTAGAACAAAATGGCTGGTTTACGATTAATTCGAGATGGATTTTTGAATTTTTGTGGGTATAACTTGATAGAAACGTGCGTAATTGAAGCCCAACCTGCTTCACGGGAAAGTTGGAGGAATATAACAACAAATTAATTGCCCGTATGTCGAAACTTGTGAAAAAAATGTCATAAAAAATTGTTGGGGGTCTTAAATTTTGACCGGCAGTGTATATTCTATAAAATTACAACTCTTCCTAAGTAGATTGAAGCAAATTGCATCTCGTTTTTATTAATAATAACGAAATGAAAAGGAATCAAAAAATATATGTATATATAAACTTAATTCGAGCATGCGCCATTTTGTATTTACAAAATTTGACAATACCAACTCGATTCTGTTATTTTTAATATACTTATCATATGAATTTAAACAAATTGCGAAATTTTTCAACTATTTTCAATGAAATACGTTACAAAAACATTCCTTCTCGAACAAATTTATTTTGTACGATCAAAAATAAAAAATATTTCGAATGTCACAAGTTGACGTCGTCCGAAAAAGAAGAAGACAGCTGTTAACCATAGATAAGTTGAAAGAATAGAGAAAAAAAGAAGAAGAAACAATATTCATAAGCGAGTTTATCGAGTGTATTCATATTAATAACCTCTAAGTATTAATAAAACGGAATTTACGAGTTGGTGTATACCCCACAAAGACGCCGCTGCTTTTAACAGTCTGCTGAAACACAAGAAGGAACCATTCGCATTTCTAATTAAGTGAGTAGAAGCCAAACATGTTTTTATGTTTATATTGTCAGCTGTTCCGAGTTAAATTAATAATATTACGTGCATAAAATGGCGGTCGTGTATACACAACTTTTCAATTAATAAAATAACTAATTATTCAGCAAATTATATATTAAAAATGAGTAGAAAGTACGTAAAAAATATCGATTTAGTTACATCGAAAAAACAAATTACTCCTACGATTATTTTCATTGAATTTATATATGAATGAGTAGGCTATATGTATATAGATTACGTCATAATTAACACTACGTACATTCTTTTAGGTAATTACCTCGTGAATATTGTGTAATATTTGAAATTATTTGAATCAAGATACCTTTGAAATACTCGATTTGACTATATGCCGATAAAAAAGGTTTCTTTAATATCTATAGGTTAGAAGGTTTCTGATATAGAATAAAAAATGACGTTTGTCACTTTTAGGTTATGTAATATAGATTTATATTTATAGTAAATAAAATAAAGTAAACAAGAAATGTTGTAAATTATTTCTAGGTTCCTTTTGTAGAATTGTTGCTTTTATTTGAGACACTGTGTATATGCATAGTTCCTATATGAAATGAACTATACTAAAACGTGTAAAATGTTATTTTTTTTCACTTATTCATTGAATTAGAAATGTCGTATTTGAAAAAACGATTTTAATGATTTGATTCGTGAAATCTATTTTGGTGCATCGAAGAAACACAAAAAAATTAAGAAAAACAAAATAAGTACATGCTTTTGAAACGTACGAAGGATATTTTTAGAAACTTCAGCATCCCGACTCACTCTGTAACATTAGAACTTCGATTTCATCAATTTTTTTTTTTTTTTTCATTTCACGGTTGATACAAAAGAAAATCCTACACAACAATAATCAACTATCCGAGTACTTCAATCGGAAGATCAAATATTTACATTCTCACAATGAATTTAAGTAGAAAAATAAACAATAGCGCTTACCTTTTAAAATGTATAGTTGATTATAATTTAGTTTCTCTATTCGGGCACTACAAAATTACAAACAGACACATCCATAGGAACCATTACACGACAATTGGGACGGAAATTGACACGATTTTCAATATATTCGACGGGATTTGTGAACTGATTTACAAAACCGACACCCTATTCCCACTAAGAGAGTCGAATGTTAAATGCAGACTTAAATGGATTTGGTAGAAAGAGAACAAAGTATATTTGTTTTAAACACCATCTGATTTCGATACTCCGCCGCCATCTATACGTGGAAAATGATAACTACATATAGAAATCTTTAAAAACATCGAACATCTAGTGTCTATTACATTTAAATCTTAAAGTGGAAGATTTTTAATACAATTTGACGTTAATATCATATCATTTAATTAGCTTTATTCAATATAAACATTTTTTCAATAAATTTTACTTAAAAAAAGTGTTTTGTTTCAATCCAGTTGGTAGTTTCGTTGATAGATGGCGTTATAACACAGTTATACATTTAATTTTTATATCTATCACTTATTTTGATAATTATTAAATTTAGTTTTTATATAATTATATAAAAAATGAAGTATTTTGTTTTTATACAATTTCAATGCCAACTAGATATCACTAATAAATCATATTGCATTTAGCTTTTTCACATCGGTTGATAGTTTGACAAATAGATGTCACTACTCTCCATTTTTATGCCATAATTTCAACCACTTCGTAGAAAATTTGTTTTCCATCGAATAATTTAAAAATGTTTGTTATTTTCATTGAGATATATATTCAAACTTCATTAGCATTTAAGAATCACTAATTATTATTACGCAGTTTTAAACCATTTGGTAATAGATGTCACTGCTGTTTTTAAACTTATTTTTTCTGTCCAATTTCATTCGATTGAACATTATCATCATAATTATTATTAAATTGATTTTACATAATACGATATTTACTGAAATATGTTTTTTATTCTCAATATAATCTGTAAATACGTCATACGCCATCTATACGTCGATAACAGTAGTTACGTATTTATATTTTAAGCTATTTGTAAGTTTGAGAGGCCAAATTCGCCATTTTTTGTCCCAAATAACAAATAAAGTAGATAAATTGAGTTTAACTCATATAATAATGAACGAAAGAAACTCGGTACTAAATTATATATGAAAAACAAATATGTACTTGACAACAATAATACCCAATATGGCCGTCTTTTGAAATAACGTTCCTTGTTTTAATACAATTTAGATCCTGATTAATGATTGGTCGGTTACGTCTACCAAATATTTCTCAGCCAATCACACTTTCATAAATGACGAATGACGTCTACATCGATTTAAATACAGGAATAGGTTCCGTCACTTTAGTCATATGATATATATTATGAAATAGTTTGTTAAATTTAATTCAATCATTTTTAATTTATAACGGTATTATAATAACCAAAAGCTTTTAGTTTTATTATTGTTTTTTTTTATAGTAATACATATAGTGTTACAAATAAACTATTTATATCTTTTTTCGATACATCACAATTTCGTATTATGTTTTACGAGGGGTGTTGGATAATTAAACCGGCGTTCGAAATTTGTAATTCGACTAATCATTTTCAAATCAAAACAACTATACCGCATATTTCAACTTTATTAGCATTTAAGAATCACTAATTATTATTACGCAGTTTTAAACCAGTTGGTAATAGATGTCACTGCTGTTTTTAAACTTATTTTTTCTGTCCAATTTCATTCGATTGAACATTATTGTCATAATTATCATTAAATTGATTTTACATAATACGATATTTACTGAAATATGTTTTTTATTCTCAATATAAACTGTGAATACGCCATACGCCATCTATACGTCGATAACAGTAGTTACGTATTTATATTTTAAGCTATTTGTAAGTTTGAGAGGCCAAATTCGCCATTTTTTGTCCCAAATAACAAATAAAGTAGATAAATTGAGTTTAACTCATATAATAATGAACGAAAGAAACTCGGTATTAAATTATATATGAAAAACAAATATGTACTTGACAACAATAATACCCAATATGGCCGTCTTTTGAAATAACGTTCCTTGTTTTAATACAATTTAGATCCTGATTAATGATTGGTCGGTTACGTCTTCCAAATATTTCTCAGCCAATCACACTTTCATAAATGACGAATGACGTCTACATCGATTTAAATACAGGAATAGGTTCCGTCACTTTAGTCATATGATATATATTATGAAATAGTTTGTTAAATTTAATTCAATCATTTTTAATTATAATAACCGAAAGCTTTCAGTTTTATTATTGTTTCTTTTATAATAATACATATAATGTTACAAATAAGCTATTTATATCTGTTTTCGATACATCACAATTTCGTATTATGTTTTACGAGGGGTGTTGGATAATTTTACCGGCGTTCGAAATTTGTAATTCGACTAATCATTTTCCAATCAAAACAAAACTATACCGCATATTTCATGCAATCCACGCCTAAATCACATGTTTCTAAAACGTCTAATAACCATGCTCGATCTATAATTTTCGTAGGATTGGTAACGGCCATTTATAAATATGACATTGAGCTTTGTTCTCTGTAATTTTAAAATTGATATTGAATACACGTTACAGAACAAAACTGCTATTTATTAGTATTAAAATAGAGTGAAATAGAGACAACCTGTATATTTCGAAATGGTCAAAATTCAAAATTTATAAATCCAAACGATTTAAAATCGTATTATAACAACTGTGGGACATTTGAACTACTATTTGTTCGTTACCGTCGGTTTATGTAAATGCGTTTTAAAAATAAACATTTATGGTTCGCCGTTTGCTTTTTTTTTATAGTTTTTCAGGTACAATTTTACGACTTTAACGCGTCTTCTGCAAAACAATGAACGATGGTGTGTTCGCAAAAAAAAAACGGTGAGTTGCCAGTGGTAGACAGACACGTAAACAGCGTTAATGACTTTCTAAGAAATACTATTACGAGTACCAGTCGTTCGAGTCGATTTTTTTTCGCTTTTTATAATAGAAACGTTCCAGATTTTAAAAACGTCGATTTTCTTTCGAAAATTATTAGAAAAAACTAATTTTAAAACATTTAGATGCATAAATAAATAAGAAATAAAATTGACCGACACGGTATAAATACGACTGGTACAAATTTTGAGCTCGCTTGGAACGTGTTTTCAACATAAAACCCCGTATCACGAAAAAAGCACGTAAACTTCTAAATTACCATTCCTGGAAAAACTGCTTGCAAAATTGTTGTGAAAGTATACCGTATACGAGGGTGGAATCATAAATTTTCTCGCGAGGTTAGGTAAAAAACTTTTCAGACGACCCTCGTACATTTTAACTTGAAAATAATTCAATTCTGTAAATCTTAAATATGGGACAGACTGTATAATGAACCAACCGATTTTTATTGTAACTGTTTTTATTTGTTATAATCGTATTTTTTCATAAGAAATGACTCACCCGTTCTAACATTTTTTTAAACTAATTTAAAATTCAAAATACGACGTACCAAAATAATGTTATGACAATAAAAATTAATTGTAAATTCAGGTCTGTATGTAATTTCGTGTCAACGAGCATGACATTTTGAATAAATGATTATAGTATTGAACATACCTACAGAGTGTTTTATATACTGTACAATAATAATAAAATTAATAAAAATATTTTGTCATATGAAATAATCTTGAAATTTCAAGTACGGATCTGATTACTCAAATGAAGTGAATATCTATTCGTTTTGTTTCACCAATCGTATTCATAAATGACAAAGACGTCTACAACGATTTAAATACAGGAATAGATTCCGTCGTTTTAGTCATATGATATATATAATATGAAATAAAATGCTAAATTTACAAAGTGTGTTACATACTGTATAATAATAATATTAAATATATTATGTCATATTAAAGCATTATTTAAATGAACTGTATATCAATTTAATTTAATTCGTTCTGTTTTGCCAATCGTAATAAATGACATTTGCAATGATCTAAATACAGGAATAGGTTCCTTCAATATTTTAGTTCTATGATAAAAACGATTTATTATATAATATTATTTCGAACAATTGGACGATCAACTATTCGATAAAAATCAATTATATTCGTAAAAAACTCTTTCTGATAAACATTTCGTATTATGTTATACGAGGACAGTTGGATAGTTTATTTTAGAAAACGTTTTATTAAAAAGATTGTATGACATTCGATAATCTTGAAATGTCAAATCCGGATCTGGTTATTGGATATTAACATCTGTCAATTTTAGACTAAGTGAATATCTATGCAACTCAATTCCTCGGTCGGAAAAACAGATAAGAAAATGACTCGTGGAAAACAGATGCTTTGCGTCTGTATATAAATAGATCCACTTAACTTCAATCAAATATGCGAGATTGTGTACGTTTTGAGCCGCAGGAGTAATGACATTGTTAAAAATATCGATCGAATGAGAAAAAGAAGAATAGATGTCAGCTCGAAAGCGATCCAAATATCCAACTGCTTAATCCAGCCCTGCGTCGATATTTAATCTGTGATAAAAAACGAAACCCCAACAATAAATTACTGTAAATATGAAAATTAATTAGATTTTTTTCGTAATTTTCTTATTCGAATCTTTATTATAGTTGAATATGTCTTAGAAACTGACTCCCTTCCATCGAGTTGTCTGCCGTCACTTGGTCAATTTGTAATTATTACCTCCAAGTCCAAACTAGTCGTTTGTCGTCTTTTCTGCGGTTCGGAAGTGAGTGGAACGTTTAATGCGCATGCGTAGGTGTAGTGCGCGTGATTACTACCGCGAAAATAAAAAGTTTTTAAACAGTTATAGGACAGTGAAGTTTGAATTATTTCGGGTTTGTGTTGATTTTTCTGTGCAGATGTTCCGTTGAAATTCAAGGTTAGTATAACAAAGATTTCTATATTAAATTTGTGATGTTATCTACCGAGTTTTGAGGATTTTTTTTTATATTTCTATTTGGTAAATTTGAAAAAATCCTAACGGTAATATCTTATAGTATAATGACACGTGATCTTGATAAGAAAATTGTTAGAGTGAAAAAATGGAGAAAATTTTCGTGAAAATGGTTTTTTTTTGAACTTAAATCTCTTTTTAATAAAAAATTCTCGGGATATAAGGTTTCAAAGTCGATCTTATATTCTATTCTACTGGGAAAAATTAAAATATGTTTTTTATTAACCCTCGTAGATAAGTGTTAATTTTTTTGTGATTTACGTATTCTTCGATAAAGACTACACAAAATTTAAGCAATAACTTTGGCCTATATGGTTTTTTAAAATCACAAAATTCATTTCCAAAAAAATTTTTCAAAAATTTTTCGGATCTCGTCTTCCTATTTCGCTTATATTTTCGAAACTTATCATAGTATCTCTTTGTATTCATACTCCACCGAAAACCGAACAATAATTTTATATTCCTTACAAATTTCATTCATTTTTTATCAATATTTCACGAGATACAGGATATCAAAGTTGATTGTTATTTTAAGTGGTCTCTATATTCGATTCTACCAATTAAAATTGTGACATCTGTTTTATTAACCCCCGTAGATAATTATTGATTTTTTTTATTGTTCATACATCGTTTGAGAATGTCTACATCAAATTTGAGCACTGTATCTCAAATATTACGGCCTATATGATTTTTTAAAAACAAACAATTCATTTTCAACGCATTTCTGAGTAGGTCCCACTATTTAATTAATATCTTCCTAATCGTTGATAGTATCTTTTTATGTTTATACTCCATCCAAAACCAGAAAATTACTTTATATTCCTCACAAATTTGATTCAGTTTCTATGAAAATTTCACGAGATATAGGACATCAAAGTCGACCTTTTTTTAGTTGTCCCATATTCGATTCTACTAATTAAAATTGTAACATCTTTTTTATTAACCCCCGTAGATAATTATTGATTTTTTTTATAATTCATACATCCTTTGAGAATGTCTACATCGAATTTGAGCACTGTATCTCAAATATTACGGCCTATATGATTTTTTAAAAACAAACAGTTCATATTCAAAGCATTTTTGATTAGGTCCTACTATTTTATCAATATCTTCGAAATCGTTGATTGTATTCTTTTATGTTTATACTCCATCCAAAACCAGATAATTACTTTATATTCCTCACAAATTTGATTCAGTTTCTATTAATATTTCCCGAGATATGGGACATTAAAGTCGACCTTTATTTTAGTTGTCCAATATTCGATTCTACTAATTAAAATTGTGACATCTGTTTTATTAACCCCCGTAGATAATTATTGATTTTTTTTATTGTTCATACATCCTTTGAGAATGTCTACATCAAATTTGAGCACTGTATCTCAAATATTACGGCCTATATGATTTTTTAAAAACAAACAATTCATTTTCAACGCATTTCTGAGTAGGTCCCACTATTTAATTAATATCTTCCTAATCGTTGATAGTATCTTTTTATGTTTATACTCCATCCAAAACCAGAAAATCACTTTATATTCCTCACAAATTTGATTCAGTTTCTATTAATATTTCCCGAGATATGG
Organism: Diorhabda sublineata; assembly: GCF_026230105.1. NCBI lineage: Eukaryota > Metazoa > Arthropoda > Insecta > Coleoptera > Chrysomelidae > Diorhabda > Diorhabda sublineata. Next base: position 36,706,461 of record NC_079478.1, read on the forward strand.
GACATTAAAGTCGACCTTTATTTTAGTTGTCCAATATTCGATTCTACTAATTAAAATTGTGACATCTGTTTTATTAACCCCCGTAGATAATTATTGATTTTTTTTATTGTTCATACATCCTTTGAGAATGTCTACATCAAATTTGAGCACTGTATCTCAAATATTACGGCCTATATGATTTTTTAAAAACAAACAGTTCATATTCAACGCATTTTTGATTAGGTCCTACTATTTTATCAATATCTTCGAAATCGTTTATTGTATTCTTTTATGTTTATACTCCATCCAAAACCAGATAATTACTTTATATTCCTCACAAATTTGATTCAGTTTCTATGAAAATTTCACGAGATATAGGACATCAAAGTCGACCTTTTTTTAGTAGTCCCATATTCGATTCTACTAATTAAAATTGTAACATCTTTTTTATTAACCCCCGTAGATAATTATTGATTTTTTTTATAATTCATACATCCTTTGAGAATGTCTACATCGAATTTGAGCACTGTATCTCAAATATTACGGCCTATATGATTTTTTAAAAACAAACAGTTCATATTCAACGCATTTTTGATTAGGTCCTACTATTTTATCAATATCTTCGAAATCGTTTATTGTATTCTTTTATGTTTATATTCCATCCAAAACCAGATAATTACTTTATATTCCTCACAAATTTGATTCAGTTTCTATTTATATTTCCCGAGATACAGGACATCAAAGTTGACCTTTATTTTAGTTGTCTGTATATTTTATTCTACTAATTAAAATTGAAACATCTTTTCTATTAACCCCCGTAAATAACTATCGATTTTTTTTTATTGTTCATACATCCTTTGAGAATGTCTACATCAAATTTGAACACAGTATCTCAAATATTACGGCCTATATGATTTTTTACAAACAAACAGTTCATTTTCAACGCATTTCTGAGTAGATCCCACTATTTTATCTATATCTTCCAAATCGCTGATAGTATTCTTTTATGTTTATACTCCATCGAAAACCAGATAATCACTTTATATTCCTCACAAATTTGATTCAGTTTCCTTTTATATTTCCCGAGATATAGGACATCAAAGTCGACCTTTATTTTAGTTGTCCCATATTCGATTCTACCAATTAAAATTGTAACATCTTCTTTATTGACCCTCGTAGATAACTATCGATTTTTTTTATAATTTTTGCATCCTTTGAGAATGTCTACATCGAATTTGAGCACTGTATCTCAAATATTACGGCCTATATGATTTTTTAAAAACAAACATTTAATTTTCAACGCATTTCTGAATAGGTCCCACTATTTTATCAATATCTTCCTAATCGTTCATAATATCTTTTTTTGTTCATACCCCGTCAAAAACCAGATAATCACTTTATATTCCTTACAAATTTCGTCGATTTTTCATTATTATTTTACGAGATATAGGATATCAAAGTTGATAATTACCCCACTTGTCTCCATATTTGATTTTTCTACTTTATATTTTGAATAACCCTCGTAGGCGACCCTCGATTTTTTTTTTGCATTCAAACATTCCTCGAAAACGCCCGTTCAAAATTAATATGTCAAATTTCGGTCTCTCAAGTTTGATTTTATTTTTCTTTTCTACAATAAATGTTCTGTTTCAAAATAATTATTTACTTATAAAAGACTACGTAAGAAAATTATAAACAAAATGGTTTATCGGAAACAAATAACGAAATATTCACGTTTTATGTATCCATGTGATAACGACGCGAATCTATCAAGGTTAGCTGTGTAATTGCCATATTATCATTTATAAATGAATTACAGCACATCTATAAATTAAAAAAATAAATATATAATCATAAATTTACGAAAAATAATAATTTTTTTTTTGTTTTTTCAAGCAGAAAGTAATTATTGAGACACGAAAACGGAAGACTACTACAAAAAAGTGAAACTGTAGCTTGAAAATTTGTTTAAATGATCATTTTCGCGTGTATTCGATCAGTATATACATCATTATGAATATAGCTCCACGAGAAATCGACTAATGCGATCCATTTAACAATAATTCATTCAAAGTACACTAAATATCAAACAAATTAATTTCAAACCGTCTGAAAAATGTCTGCCACTCACATTAAATCGCTTTTAGTTTGAGTAAAGAAAATTTATTTTAAACAAATTTCTGATTAGGTCCCACTATTTTATCTATATCTTCGAAACCGTTCATAGTAGTTTTTTTTGTTTATGCTCCATCGAAAACCAGATAATCACTTTATATTCCTCACAAATTTGATTCAGTTTCAATTAAAATTTCCCGAGATACAGGATATCAAAGTTGATAGTTATTTTAAGTGGTCTCTATATTAGATTCTACTAATTAAAATTGTAACATCTTTTTTATTAACCCCCGTAGATAACTATCGAATTTTTTTATAATTCATGCATCCTTTGAGAATGTCTACCTCGAATTTGAACACTGTATCTCCAATATTACGGCCTATATGATTTTTTGAAAACAAACAGTTCAGTTTCAACACATTTCTGAATAGGTCTCACTATTTTATCTATATCTTCGAAACGGTTCATAGTATTTTTTTTTGTTTATACTCCATCGAAAACCAGATAATCAATTTATATTCCTCACAAATTTGATTCAGTTTCTATGAAAATTTCACGAGATATAGGACATCAAATTCGACCTTTTTTTAGTTGTCCCATATTCGATTCTACTAATTAAAATTGTAACATCTTCTTAATTAACCCCCGTAGATAACTATCGATTTTTTTTATTGTTCATACATCCTTTGAGAATGTCTACATCAAATTTGAGCATTGTATCTCAAATATTACGGTCTACATGATTTTTTGAAAACAAACAGTTCATTTTCAACGCATTTCTGAATAGGTCCCACTATTTTATCAATATCTTCCAAATCGTTGATAGTATCTTTTTATGTTTATAATCCATCGAAAACCAGATAATCACTTTATATTCCTCACAAATTTGATTCAGTTTCAATGAAAATTTCACGAGATATAGGACATCAAAGTCGACCTTTATTTTAGTTGTCCCATATTCGATTCTACTAATTAAAATTGTGACATCTTCTTTATTAACCCTCGTAGATAATTATTGATTTTTTTTATTGTTCATACATCCTTTGAGAATGTCTACATCAAATTTGAGCATTGTATCTCAAATATTACGGTCTACATGATTTTTTAAAAACAAACAATTCATTTTAAACGCATTTCTGATTGGGTCCAACCATTATTTCAATATCTTCCAAATTGTTTATTGTATTCTTTTATGTTTATACTCCATCCAAAACCAGATAATTACTTTATATTCCTCACAAATTTGATTCAGTTTCTATTAATATTTCCCGAGATATAGGACATCAAAGTCGACCTTTATTTTAGTTGTCCCATATTCGATTCTACCAATTAAAATTGTGACATCTTCTTTATTAACCCTCGTAGATAATTATTGATTTTTTTTATAATTCATACATCCTTTGAGAATGTCTACATCGAATTTGAGCACTGTATCTCAAATATTACGACCTATATGATTTTTTGAAAACAAACAGTTAATTTTCAACGCATTTCTGATTAGGTCCAACTATTTTTTCAATATCTTCCAAATCGTTGATAGTATTCTTTTATGTTTATTCTCCATACAAAACCAGATAATCACTTTATATTCCTCACAAATTTGATTCAGTTTCAATGAAAATTTCACGAGATATAGGACATCAAAGTCGACCTTTATTTTAGTTGTCCCATATTCGATTCTACCAATTAAAATTGTGACATCTTCTTTATTAACCCTCGTAGATAATTATTGATTTTTTTTATAATTCATACATCCTTTGAGAATGTCTACATCAAATTTGAGCACTGTATCTCAAATATTACGGTCTACATGATTTTTTGAAAACAAACAGTTAATTTTCAACGCATTTCTGATTAGGTCCAACTATTTTTTCAATATCTTCCAAATCGTTGATAGTATTCTTTTATGTTTATTCTCCATACAAAACCAGATAATCACTTTATATTTCTCACAAATTTGATTCAGTTTCAATGAAAATTTCACGAGATATAGGACATCAAAGTCGACCTTTATTTTAGTTGTCCCATATTCGATTCTACCAATTAAAATTGTGACATCTTCTTTATTAACCCTCGTAGATAATTATTGATTTTTTTTATAATTCATACATCCTTTGAGAATGTCTACATCAAATTTGAGCACTGTATCTCAAATATTACGGCCTACATGATTTTTTAAAAACATATAGTTCATTTTCAACGTATTTCTGAATAGGTCCCACTATTTTATCAATATCTTCCAAATCGTTGATAGTATTCTTTTATGTTTATACTCCATCGAAAACCAGATAATCACCTTATATTCCTCACACATTTGATTCGGATTCTATTTATATTTCCCGAGATATAGGACATCGAAGTTGACCTTTATTTTAGTTGTCCCATATTCGATTCTACTAATTAAAATTGTAACATCTTTTTTATTAACCCCCGTAGATAACTATCGATTTTTTTTATTGTTCATACATCCTTTCAGAATGTCTACATCGAATTTGAGCACTGTATCTCAAATATTACGGCCTACATGATTTTTTGAAAACAAACAGTTCATTTTCAACGCATTTCTGAATAGGTCCCACTATTTTATCAATATCTTCCAAATCGTTGATAGTATCTTTTTATGTTTATAATCCATCGAAAACCAGATAATCACTTTATATTCCTCACAAATTTGATTCAGTTTCAATGAAAATTTCACGAGATATAGGACATCAAAGTCGACCTTTATTTTAGTTGTCCCATATTCGATTCTACTAATTAAAATTGTGACATCTTCTTTATTAACCCTCGTAGATAATTATTGATTTTTTTTATAATTCATACATCCTTTGAGAATGTCTACATCAAATTTGAGCATTGTATCTCAAATATTACGGTCTACATGATTTTTTAAAAACAAACAATTCATTTTAAACGCATTTCTGATTGGGTCCAACCATTATTTCAATATCTTCCAAATTGTTTATTGTATTCTTTTATGTTTATACTCCATCGAAAACCAGATAATCACCTTATATTCCTCACACATTTGATTCGGATTCTATTTATATTTCCCGAGATATAGGACATCGAAGTTGACCTTTATTTTAGTTGTCCCATATTCGATTCTGCTAATTAAAATTGTGACATCTTCTTTATTAACCCCCGTAGATAACTATCGATTTTTTTTTATTGTTCATACATCCTTTGAGAATATCTACATCAAATTTGAGCACTGTATCTCAAATATTACGGCCTACATGATTTTTTGAAAACAAACAGTTCATTTTCAACGCATTTCTGAATAGGTCCCACTATTTTTTTAATATCTTCCAAATCGTTGATAGTATTCTTTTATGTTTATACTCCATCGAGAACCAGATAATCACCTTATATTCCTCACACATTTGATTCGGTTTCTATTTATATTTCCCGAGATATAGGACATCAAAGTTGACCTTTATTTTAGTTGTCCCATATTCGATTCTACTAATTAAAATTGTAACATCTTCATAATTAACCCCCGTAGATAACTATCGATTTTTTTTATTGTTCATACATCCTTTGAGAATGTCTACATCAAATTTGAGCACTGTATCTCAAATATTACGGCCTATATGATTTTTTGAAAACAAACAATTCCTTTTGTATCAATATTTCACGAGATATAGGACATCAAAGTTTTTTCATAACGTTTTATACCTAATAATTATAGGAAACTTCATTATTAATCAATTGTTTAATCGAATTATATAAGTAGGAATTCATGCGAATTAAAATAATTTGATAAGAATATCATTTGAGTTGTTTTGTTATCTTTTACTACGAAATAATATTAAAATTAATAGCTAATATAAGGCATATATACATCCATCATCATTATCAATCAAATAATGATAAGATTAACGATGCATTCATGTGACGAATAGCCTTAAAATAAAAATTATTATATAAAGTGACTATATTTTTCGAATTTTATCGTTGCACCTCGTATATATACCACAACGAGTACTACATAAAAAGAAACCAAAAAACCACCCCGAACCTACCCTCAAAGAATAATATTTTCCGTATATCAGGGTTATTGTACAAAATAAACCATAATCCGTATAAAATTGTCCCCATCTCCCCTAACAAAAATCTATTGCAATTATTATTTAAAATATTGGTTGTATTTTGTTATATGCTATGATCAATATTTAATTTAATTTTATCATGTGTTCAATTCAGACGAGTTTTATGGTATAAATAAAAATTAATAACCCCCGTATAAATAAATTTAATCTAATACTTTCAAATTATATATTAGTAATTTTGGCCGATTAATTTCATGTTTACTTTGTTATTTTTGTAATTATATACATTTAGTGTTCTTCTTCTAGTTTCACTATCTATTCTGGCCTTGTCTTTAATCTACAGCCATCTATATGATTCAGTTAGTTACACAATTCATACGAACCACAAATTAAATATGTTTTTACACATGAAAATTTTCATAATAAATTAATTTACCTGTTTTAAAAATAAGAATGTCGTAAAATTCGTTCGCGGAATAGTATTAAGTGTTTATACATCAGGAAGTACGAAACATAATTCAATCATAACAATAAACATTAAATTACATTATTGTTTTCGAATTGGAATTTTGTGTTATATATTTCTATGGTCCGAAACGTCAAAGAAGATTTCAATTTATTATATTTACATTCTTATTCTCGAAGTATAAAAATGATTCGACGTTCGGTTCGGTTACGATCGGCAATCGCTAGTATTAAGTGTTGCCAGATTTGAAAATTTTACTTTAATATGGAGAATTTCTTATGAAAAGAATTTATTGAAGAATTTATCGAAAATTTAGTTGACATTGATACTTTTCAAAACGATTTTTATATTTTTATATATTTTGCATTCAATATAAACATTTTAAAACTAAATTTGCAATAGTTTAAATTCTCTAAAGTTATAATTCAATTTTTTAAGAGTAATTGTAAAATTTTTAATTAATGTTAGGTTAGGATTTCTTTTCTCCATATTTTCTTTGTTTTACTTTTTGTTATTTAAGTAATAAATAATACGATTTCGAAATTTTAATTTTGTAACTGAGTTTAATTATAAATGCGGCAAAAAATGAAAAAAATTATATTAAAAAATAAGATGGACAACACTTTTAAACATTTAAATTAAATAAGAATAAGAATAACCTATGAAAAATTACTTGCACAAATAAATATTGAAAAACAATATATAATTTTGTTTTGCACAATATGGCAACGCCGTGTCAGAAACCTTTCATCTTTATATGATGCACGACGTACTATTCGATACATATAATGAAGTTAGCCGTGTGGGTGTTGAGAAGTTACCTACCTTACCAACACGTCTGGTCACCGGCTACCTTTTTATGAAAATTTTTTTATTCTTTCATTTTATTGACTTAAGATTCAACGTATCTTACAACGGAATAAATTTAATTATGCCGGCGGTTTCATTTAAAGAATGTTTATTACAGATAAACGACTGTATACAAGCGTTTAATTAAACGAGGTGATTCATTAGGACGATTGTACACAAAGAAAAATAATTTCTATACAAAAATTATTCAAAATGGCGTCAAGAATATTTCGATATGTGTTTAAATGAAAAATTAGCATTACGTATATTCTCTAGATTACAGAAATCGATTTGTATTTATAAAATTACTGTAAATAGAAAAGAATGAGGTTAAATATTAAATTTACTTAGTACCACCGTATACATTCAACGGTAACTAAGTCCAAGGTTATTAGTTTGTTTATTATTACGAAACGACGTCAAAATCTCGGATAATCATATTCAAAATTAATCAATTTTCAATTGAAACAATGTTATTGAGTTGAGTCTGTTAGATATACAGGGTTAATTGTTTTGAAGCCAGTTCGTGTTGTTTTAACAATTTCAACCAACTTTATATATAAATTGATGCGGAGAATTGGAAATAAAACAACTTTCAAATGCCTCGACGTCGTACGTATGTGCTAAGTTGAATTTATAAATAGATTTCAATAACATGTGTTTGAGAATTCATATTGATTCAAGTGCAACCTTCCTGTAATTCAAAACGGCATCTTCCTTCACAGATTATGTTCGAAAAAAAATTAATTTCTCATTGATTTCACTTATCTACGAGGATGGTACGAAAAGTACCTGATTCGATAGAGAAAACACGGAATTTTTGTTCATTTTTTAACGTAAGACGAGTAAAATATACCTGGTTGTAAAGGCGTTCGGTTTAAACGGGCTACCAGACGTGTACTGAGCCCTTTTTATACCCCATTCGTTTTCCAATTCCAAATATCTTTATAAATAATACTTAGAGTCGTTTTTTGATTAAATTATTGAGGGTTGTGATACCAGAAATTGTAGAAAGTAGTCTGGCAGGAATATTTCGTAGAAATCGGGTACATACTCTTTCCGACAGCTTCGGTCAATTGAAATGCACTTTATGTTTACGATTCGATGTTTTTATCGGTGAATAATGGAGATGATGAGTCCACGTGGACTGACGGTTTTCGTCTATAGGTAAAAAACACCGTAAAAATTCGGTTTTGTTTCTATTTAATATCACCAAACATTTCCACGACGCTGATTTTGTTCCATTGTGAACGAACACGGTACCCACGTTGTACACAGCTTTCTCATGTTGCAATTTCCGGTTAATATACACTTTTTGAAATGTCTACTATGTCTAGTAACCCCAGCACTTCAAATCGACGATTATACAATGGATTTACCCCAACATTTGGTTAATCATTGCGTTGTTGGACTCCGTAGATCGTACAGTCTCGTCTAAACTTTGCTACCAAATATTTTTTTCGTGTTTTTTGGTCCCTCCGTTGTTTTTCGGTCGACTAGATTATAATGATTAGTAGAAATATTTTGCCGCTAATTATACCAATCGTTTTTTTTTCATACAACACTTCAATAAAGTCAATTTATTTGAACCTTGTAACAAACAATTCAATAAAAGTTAATTATCTCCGTTCAGTGGTACCCGTCGTATATTTTTTTCGAATCCTACTCCTTAGATTATACCGGGCGGGCAAATAAAAAAAATACACTTAGAAACGCGTGGAAATTAAAATTAAAAAACTAAATCGATACACCCAAATCTCCAGACGTGGTTCAGAATTCGTTTCGTACATCCTATTCACCAGATTTAGTTTCCTCGGATTATTTTCTGTCGATAAAGTGGTTCGGTGAAATTTTGGAAGCACCCTCGTATGTAATTTTTTTTTTTTTTTGGTTAAAACCACACAATCGATACAAATTTCCGGTTTTGTTGTTAAAAAAATGGAACCATATGTAGTATATAAACATTTATTAACAGTTTATTATATTAAAAGTTTATTTTTGTTTCATATTTAAATATTGTTACTGAGAATCGGTTTACCGTTTTTTTTTTTTTAGGTTATAAACATCTGCGGCTACGCGTAGCAAGCACCGGCGGCTCGAGAACAAACTCCAGATCGCAGACATAAAAGGATTTAACCGGCGTTAAAAAATTTCTTCTTCTTTTTAGAATGACATTATCGGAATTTTGTTTATATTAACTTTAATGGGTTCGTAAAATTTTTATTGTATTTAGATTGGTCGGGGGCACGTGTTATTACATCGAATTCTACGGTTTTTAGTAAAAAAAATTATGGATATAGCCAAAGAAAATTACAATCCGAATCCTAGAGATTCGGCGAATGTATTTTCCGTCATGTTTTTCACGTAAGTATTCATATTATACCGAAAATTAATTATTTCTACGTACTTTGGTTAAAAAAATCTGCGTAGTCCATAATTAAAAACGCGTATACGAGGTGTTTCAAAAAAACTAAAAAAATTTAGTATTTATTCGTAATTAAACGATTATTACAAATAATAAAAATAATTTACGTACTAGCATTAATTTAAACTTCAGTAATATACCGGAGTCGTTCGAAAAATAACTATATTTCTAGTTATATATCTGCAAACAGGCCAAAATCTTCGTAGTTTGAAAACGGAACTTATTTGAGACATACTGTATATTTGAAGCGATTTCATGTAGATATTTTGAGAAAAATTGACATTCGATATATTGGATTTAATCTTGTGTCGTTATTTACAACAATCTTATCAACATTTGTGATTTCCCCTGTATGTATTTCAGGAAATTTTTTTTGAAAATTTTCGATTGAAAATACGGGTTAAATCAGAAGATATTCACCGTATCGTTAACGAGTCTTCCCATTTAATTTCAACAATTTGGCATTCGGCCATTTTCTATGCCGTTAAATCTATTTATATTTGTCTATGTTTGTTGACGAATGGACTAAAATATATTTCGAACATTCATTTTATATAAATTTAAAAACAGAATTAGTTACGGCGTGATTTCGATTATTATACAACGAAATTATAGTCCATTCGTACGGGTATTGAAATTATAGTCCATTCGTACGTGTATTGAAATTAGAGTCCATTCGTACGGGTATTGAAATTATAAACCATTCGTACGGGTATTGAAATTATAGTCCATTCGTACGGGTATTGAAATTATAGTCCATTCGTACGGGTATTGAAATTATAGTCCATTCGTACGGGTATTGAAATTATAGTCCATTCGTACGGGTATTGATATTATAGTCCATTCGTACGGGTATTGAAATTATAGTCCATTCGTACGGGTATTGAAATTATAGTCCATTCGTACGGGTATTGATATTATAGTCCATTCGTACGGGTATTGATATTATAGTCCATTCGTACGGGTATTGAAATTATAGTCCATTCGTACGGGTATTGAAATTATAGTCCATTCGTACGGGTATTGAAATTATAGTCCATTCGTACGTGTATTGAAATTAGAGTCCATTCGTACGGGTATTGAAATTATAGTCCATTCGTACGGGTATTGAAATTATAGTCCATTCGTACGGGTATTGAAATTATAGTCCATTCGTACGGGTATTGAAATTATAGTCCATTCGTACGGGTATTGAAATTATAGTCCATTCGTACGGGTATTGATATTATAGTCCATTCGTACGGGTATTGAAATTATAGTCCATTCGTACGGGTATTGAAATTATAGTCCATTCGTACGGGTATTGAAATTATAGTCCATTCGTACGGGTATTGATATTATAGTCCATTCGTACGGGTATTGAAATTATAGTCCATTCGTACGGGTATTGAAATTATAGTCCATTCGTACATGTATTGAAATTAGAGTCCATTCGTACGGGTATTGAAATTAGAGTCCATTCGTACGGGTATTGAAATTATAGTCCATTCGTACGTGTATTGAAATTAGAGTCCATTCGTACGGGTATTGAAATTAGAGTCCATTCGTACGGGTATTGAAATTATAGTCCATTCGTACGGGTATTGAAATTATAGTCCATTCGTACGGGTATTGAAATTATAGTCCATTCGTACGTGTATTGAAATTATAGTCCATTCGTACGGGTATTGAAATTAGAGTCCATTCGTACGGGTATTGAAATTATAGTCCATTCGTACGTGTATTGAAATTAGAGTCCATTCGTACGGGTATTGAAATTAGAGTCCATTCGTACGGGTATTGAAATTATAGTCCATTCGTACGGGTATTGAAATTATAGTCCATTCGTACGGGTATTGAAATTAGAGTCCATTCGTACGGGTATTGAAATTATAGTCCATTCGTACGGGTATTGAAATTAGAGTCCATTCGTACGGGTATTGAAATTATAGTCCATTCGTACGGGTATTGAAATTATAGTCCATTCGTACGGGTATTGAAATTATAGTCCATTCGTACGGGTATTGAAATTATAGTCCATTCGTACGGGTATTGAAATTAGAGTCCATTCGTACGGGTATTGAAATTATAGTCCATTCGTACGGGTATTGAAATTATAGTCCATTCGTACGGGTATTGAAATTATAGTCCATTCGTACGGGTATTGAAATTATAGTCCATTCGTACGGGTATTGAAATTATAGTCCATTCGTACGGGTATTGAAATTATAGTCCATTCGTACGGGTATTGAAATTATAGTCCATTCGTACGGGTATTGAAATTATAGTCCATTCGTACGGGTATTGAAATTAGAGTCCATTCGTACGGGTATTGAAATTATAGTCCATTCGTACGGGTATTGAAATTATAGTCCATTCGTACGGGTATTGAAATTAGAGTCCATTCGTACGGGTATTGAAATTATAGTCCATTCGTACGTGTATTGAAATTAGAGTCCATTCGTACGGGTATTGAAATTATAGTCCATTCGTACGGGTATTGAAATTATAGTCCATTCGTACGGGTATTGAAATTATAGTCCATTCGTACGGGTATTGAAATTATAGTCCATTCGTACGGGTATTGATATTATAGTCCATTCGTACGGGTATTGAAATTATAGTCCATTCGTACGGGTATTGAAATTATAGTCCATTCGTACGGGTATTGAAATTATAGTCCATTCGTACGGGTATTGATATTATAGTCCATTCGTACGGGTATTGAAATTATAGTCCATTCGTACGGGTATTGAAATTATAGTCCATTCGTACATGTATTGAAATTAGAGTCCATTCGTACGGGTATTGAAATTAGAGTCCATTCGTACGGGTATTGAAATTATAGTCCATTCGTACGTGTATTGAAATTAGAGTCCATTCGTACGGGTATTGAAATTAGAGTCCATTCGTACGGGTATTGAAATTATAGTCCATTCGTACGGGTATTGAAATTATAGTCCATTCGTACGGGTATTGAAATTATAGTCCATTCGTACGTGTATTGAAATTAGAGTCCATTCGTACGGGTATTGAAATTATAGTCCATTCGTACGGGTATTGAAATTATAGTCCATTCGTACGGGTATTGAAATTATAGTCCATTCGTACGGGTATTGAAATTATAGTCCATTCGTACGGGTATTGAAATTATAGTCCATTCGTACGGGTATTGAAATTAGAGTCCATTCGTACGGGTATTGAAATTATAGTCCATTCGTACGTGTATTGAAATTAGAGTCCATTCGTACGGGTATTGAAATTAGAGTCCATTCGTACGGGTATTGAAATTATAGTCCATTCGTACGGGTATTGAAATTATAGTCCATTCGTACGGGTATTGAAATTAGAGTCCATTCGTACGGGTATTGAAATTATAGTCCATTCGTACGGGTATTGAAATTATAAACCATTCGTACGGGTATTGATATTATAGTCCATTCGTACGGGTATTGAAATTATAGTCCATTCGTACGGGTATTGAAATTATAGTCCATTCGTACGGGTATTGAAATTATAGTCCATTCGTACGGGTATTGAAATTATAGTCCATTCGTACGGGTATTGAAATTATAGTCCATTCGTACGGGTATTGAAATTATAGTCCATTCGTACGGGTATTGAAATTATAGTCCATTCGTACGTGTATTGAAATTAGAGTCCATTCGTACGGGTATTGAAATTATAGTCCATTCGTACGTGTATTGAAATTATAAACCATTCGTACGGGTATTGATATTATAGTCCATTCGTACGGGTATTGAAATTATAGTCCATTCGTACGGGTATTGAAATTATAGTCCATTCGTACGGGTATTAAAATTATAGTCCATTCGTACGTGTATTGAAATTAGAGTCCATTCGTACGGGTATTGAAATTAGAGTCCATTCGTACGGGTATTGAAATTAGAGTCCATTCGTACGGGTATTGAAATTATAGTCCATTCGTACGGGTATTGAAATTATAGTCCATTCGTACGGGTATTGAAATTATAGTCCATTCGTACGGGTATTGAAATTATAGTCCATTCGTACGGGCATTCCAATTAAATCGTACGATTGAAATCAATTACGAAAAGTCGCAACGTTTTTTGTCTATTTTATGTTAATACGAGGGTTGACACTAAAGTTTTAACGTTTTTGGACAGTCAAAACATCGAAATCAACTTCCGAATTAACCCTAATAAAATAATGTAAATGTAAGCTGACTTTTCGTACAACCCCCGTAAAAATCTCAATGTAATTCGAGTAGAAATTTAAAATAATGACATATGACAATGGAAGCGGTTTTAATTTATGTAGATGGCGCAACGTTTTTTATTTATTTCGTGTCAATACGAGGGTTGACGCTAAAGTTCTAAAATATGACAAAGCCGATGTTAATATGTCAATTTTGACGCTCGTGTTTCTGAAAAAAAAAATAAGATGAATCATAGATCTAAGTTTAAAAACGAAAAAATTAGGGAAACCATATCACATCAGTTCAAAAAACGACCAAAAACCGAATTATCCCTAATAAAATAATATAAATCTAAGCTGACTTTTCGTACAACCCCCGTACTGATCTCAACGTAATAATTTATGTGGATTAACCTTATTTTTATTGCTTCCATTCAAGTAAAATTGCTAAACGGTAATTATATTATATACAGAGTGTCCGGGAAAGTGGATATGAATATATTTGATGAATTAGACGTACAGAGGTCATTGAACTTTTACGAAAATTTTAAAAATTCACTAATCATCGTTTTTTTTTTCGGTTGTAACCTTTTACGGTTTATTTTACAAGTAATAAAATTGAAATATCGCTAGAAGTTAACGCCGACCGCTATAAAGATTTATTGTACTTGAAATATATATTTAGACTTCAAAGAATTTGGTGAAATCGCTTTTATAACCAAAAAATTTATCTCGTAGAAAGGATTCTTTTATTTTTGTTAACGCGGCGGGTTGAATGAAGATGGAAATGTCGTTTGGAACACACCTGACGTCCGCCATCAATGTACTACGTCATAAATTTTGTTAACCATTGGGCACGAGCCGCCCCTGGGTTTCAGATAGTAGTACTTGAATATAAATTCTGGTTTCGCAACTTTAAACGCCTAAAACTCAAAAATAAAAAATCTACGTACTCCCGAATTATTTGTATCAAGTTGCGGAACACCCGGTATACAAACCAGTATTTATTTTTAAAGAACAAATTCTCAATATTACAAATTAATAATTTCGCCTTATTCCAATTATTTCCGAACAAAAATTATATAATTTATTGATTTATTGACATGCCCTGTATATGAAATATAAAAACCAATACCCAAACGTCATCATTCGAATTCCCAAAATTTGACTGTAATACGATATATGACAATAATCTGCCATTCATTCGGAACGTGGTAATTCGATATTTCGGTCGTTCATAGACTATTCGAAATGTGTATTGATTGATGAAATGACAAATGTCTAGCACGTTTCCACGATCTTCTTTTTTATAAACGTATATATTATTTACCTAACCATGGGTGGCTGAAAGCGTAGTTAAACGATTCTATTCAATCCCGTGTATTCGACCGACATCTGTCTTAGTCAGAAAAAATTATTTTTTCTAATATCACTATTTTAATTTATAGATAAAACGTTAATTCGATTTGACATTTTAAATATCGATAAATATGAATTGATTAACGATTATATTTCTATCTAATATTTTCTCAAAGTCATGACTTTCAGTTTTTTACCCTCATTATAATAATTTATTGGGAGGAAATTAAAAAAGAATGTGTGAGTCGACCACATGATAACACGCCTTCTCTAAGATGGTTGACAACTATTCCAGTGGCGTGGTTAAATTTATTTTGATCTTTCTGTTTTAATTGCGTCTTTTAATGTATATCTACAAGGGTTGTTTGAAAAGTTTTCAACTAACTAACAACCAAGGGACAATTTTTTTCAATAATCAACATTTTACTACGACGATTCCAGTGGCGTGGTTAAATTTATTTTGATCTTTCTGTTTTAATTGCGTCTTTTAATGTATATCTACAAGGGTTGTTTGAAAAGTTTTCAACTAACTAACAACCAAGGGACAATTTTTTTCAATAATCAACATTTTACTACGACGATTCCAGTGGCGTGGTTAAATTTATTTTGATCTTTCTGTTTTAATTGCGTCTTTCAATGTATATCTACAAGGGTTGTTTGAAAATTTTCCAACTAACTAACGACCAAGGGACAATTTTTTTCAATAATCATCATTTTACGACGATTCCAGTGGCGTGGTTAAATTTATTTTCATCATTCTGTTTTAATTGCGTCTTTTAATGTATATCTACAAGGGTTGTTTGAAAAGTTTTCAACTAACTAACAACCAAGGGACAATTTTTTTCAATAATCAACATTTTACTACGACGATTCCAGTGGCGTGGTTAAATTTATTTTGATCTTTCTGTTTTAATTGCGTCTTTCAATGTATATCTACAAGGGTTGTTTGAAAATTTTCCAACTAACTAACGACCAAGGGACAATTTTTTTCAATAATCATCATTTTACGACGATTCCAGTGGCGTGGTTAAATTTATTTTGATCTTTCTGTTTTAATTGCGTCTTTTAATGTATATCTACAAGGGTTGTTTGAAAAGTTTTCAACTAACTAACAACCAAGGGACAATTTTTTTCAATAATCAACATTTTACTACGACGATTCCAGTGGCGTGGTTAAATTTATTTTGATCTTTCTGTTTTAATTGCGTCTTTCAATGTATATCTACAAGGGTTGTTTGAAAATTTTCCAACTAACTAACGACCAAGGGACAATTTTTTTCAATAATCATCATTTTACGACGATTCCAGTGGCGTGGTTAAATTTATTTTCATCATTCTGTTTTAATTGCGTCTTTTAATGTATATCTACAAGGGTTGTTTGAAAAGTTTTCAACTAACTAACAACCAAGGGACAATTTTTTTCAATAATCATCATTTTACGACGATTCCAGTGGCGTAGTTAAATTTATTTTGATCTTTCTGTTTTAATTGCGTCCTTTAATGTATATTTACAAGGGTTGTTTGAAAAGTTTTCAACTAACTAACAACCAAGGGACAATTTTTTTCAATAATCAACATTTTACTACGACGATTCCAGTGGCGTGGTTAAATTTATTTTGATCTTTCTGTTTTAATTGCGTCTTTTAATGTATATCTACAAGGGTTGTTTGAAAAGTTTCCAACTAACTAACAACCAAGGGACAATTTTTTTCAATAATCAACATTTTACTACGACGATTCCAGTGGCGTGGTTAAATTTATTTTGATCTTTCTGTTTTAATTGCGTCTTTCAATGTATATCTACAAGGGTTGTTTGAAAATTTTCCAACTAACTAACGACCAAGGGACAATTTTTTTCAATAATCATCATTTTACGACGATTCCAGTGGCGTGGTTAAATTTATTTTCATCATTCTGTTTTAATTGCGTCTTTTAATGTATATCTACAAGGGTTGTTTGAAAAGTTTTCAACTAACTAACAACCAAGGGACAATTTTTTTCAATAATCATCATTTTACGACGATTCCAGTGGCGTAGTTAAATTTATTTTGATCTTTCTGTTTTAATTGCGTCCTTTAATGTATATTTACAAGGGTTGTTTGAAAAGTTTTCAACTAACTAACAACCAAGGGACAATTTTTTTCAATAATCAACATTTTACTACGACGATTCCAGTGGCGTGGTTAAATTTATTTTGATCTTTCTGTTTTAATTGCGTCTTTTAATGTATATCTACAAGGGTTGTTTGAAAAGTTTCCAACTAACTAACAACCAAGGGACAATTTTTTTCAATAATCATCATTTTACGACGATTCCAGTGGCGTGGTTAAATTTATTTTCATCATTCTGTTTTAATTGCGTCTTTTAATGTATATCTACAAGGGTTGTTTGAAAAGTTTTCAACTAACTAACAACCAAGGGACAATTTTTTTCAATAATCATTTTACGACGATTCCAGTGGCGTGGTTAAATTTATTTTGATCTTTCTGTTTTAATTGCGTCCTTTAATGTATACTTACAAGGGTTGTTTGAAAAGTTTTCAACTAACTAACAACCAAGGGACAATGTTTTTCAATAATCATCATTTTACGACGATTCCAGTGGCGTGGTTAAATTTATTTTGATCGTTCTGTTTTAATTGCGTCTTTCAATGTATATCTACAAGGGTTGTTTGAAAAGTTTTCAACTAACTAACAACCAAGGGACAATTTTTTTCAATAATCAACATTTTACTACGACGATTCCAGTGGCGTGGTTAAATTTATTTTGATCTTTCTGTTTTAATTGCGTCTTTTAATGTATATCTACAAGGGTTGTTTGAAAAGTTTCCAACTAACTAACAACCAAGGGACAATTTTTTTCAATAATCAACATTTTACTACGACGATTCCAGTGGCGTGGTTAAATTTATTTTGATCGGTCTGTTTTAATTGCGTCTTTTAATGTATATCTACAAGGGTTGTTTGAAAAGTTTTCAACTAACTAACAACCAAGGGACAATTTTTTTCAATAATCATCATTTTACGACGATTCCAGTGGCGTGGTTGAATTTATTTTCATCATTCTGTTTTAATTGCGTCTTTTAATGTATATCTATAAGGGTTGTTTGAAAAGTTTCCAACTAACTAACAACCAAGGGACAATTTTTTTCAATAATCATCATTTTACGACGATTCCAGTGGCGTGGTTAAATTTATTTTCATCATTCTGTTTTAATTGCGTCTTTTAATGTATATCTGCAAGGGTTGTTTGAAAAGTTTTCAACTAACTAACAACCAAGGGACAATGTTTTTCAATAATCATCATTTTACGACGATTCCAGTGGCGTGGTTAAATTTATTTTGATCGTTCTGTTTTAATTGCGTCTTTCAATGTATATCTACAAGGGTTGTTTGAAAAGTTTTCAACTAACTAACAACCAAGGGACAATTTTTTTCAATAATCATCATTTTACGACGATTCCAGTGGCGTAGTTAAATTTATTTTGATCTTTCTGTTTTAATTGCGTCCTTTAATGTATATTTACAAGGGTTGTTTGAAAAGTTTTCAACTAACTAACAACCAAGGGACAATTTTTTTCAATAATCAACATTTTACTACGACGATTCCAGTGGCGTGGTTAAATTTATTTTGATCTTTCTGTTTTAATTGCGTCTTTTAATGTATATCTACAAGGGTTGTTTGAAAAGTTTCCAACTAACTAACAACCAAGGGACAATTTTTTTCAATAATCATCATTTTACGACGATTCCAGTGGCGTGGTTAAATTTATTTTCATCATTCTGTTTTAATTGCGTCTTTTAATGTATATCTACAAGGGTTGTTTGAAAAGTTTTCAACTAACTAACAACCAAGGGACAATTTTTTTCAATAATCATTTTACGACGATTCCAGAGGCGTGGTTAAATTTATTTTCATCATTCTGTTTTAATTGCGTCCTTTAATGTATACTTACAAGGGTTGTTTGAAAAGTTTTCAACTAACTAACAACCAAGGGACAATGTTTTTCAATAATCATCATTTTACGACGATTCCAGTGGCGTGGTTAAATTTATTTTCATCATTCTGTTTTAATTGCGTCCTTTAATGTATACTTACAAGGGTTGTTTGAAAAGTTTTCAACTAACTAACAACCAAGGGACAATGTTTTTCAATAATCAACATTTTACTACGACGATTCCAGTGGCGTGGTTAAATTTATTTTGATCTTTCTGTTTTAATTGCGTCCTTTAATGTATATTTACAAGGGTTGTTTGAAAAGTTTTCAACTAACTAACAACCAAGGGACAATTTTTTTCAATAATCAACATTTTACTACGACGATTCCAGTGGCGTGGTTAAATTTATTTTGATCTTTCTGTTTTAATTGCGTCTTTTAATGTATATCTACAAGGGTTGTTTGAAAAGTTTCCAACTAACTAACAACCAAGGGACAATTTTTTTCAATAATCATCATTTTACGACGATTCCAGTGGCGTGGTTAAATTTATTTTCATCATTCTGTTTTAATTGCGTCTTTTAATGTATATCTACAAGGGTTGTTTGAAAAGTTTTCAACTAACTAACAACCAAGGGACAATTTTTTTCAATAATCATTTTACGACGATTCCAGAGGCGTGGTTAAATTTATTTTGATCTTTCTGTTTTAATTGCGTCTTTCAATGTATATCTACAAGGGTTGTTTGAAAAGTTTTCAACTAACTAACAACCAAGGGACAATTTTTTTCAATAATCATCATTTTACGACGATTCCAGTGGCGTAGTTAAATTTATTTTGATCTTTCTGTTTTAATTGCGTCCTTTAATGTATATTTACAAGGGTTGTTTGAAAAGTTTTCAACTAACTAACAACCAAGGGACAATTTTTTTCAATAATCAACATTTTACTACGACGATTCCAGTGGCGTGGTTAAATTTATTTTGATCTTTCTGTTTTAATTGCGTCTTTTAATGTATATCTACAAGGGTTGTTTGAAAAGTTTCCAACTAACTAACAACCAAGGGACAATTTTTTTCAATAATCATCATTTTACGACGATTCCAGTGGCGTGGTTAAATTTATTTTCATCATTCTGTTTTAATTGCGTCTTTTAATGTATATCTACAAGGGTTGTTTGAAAAGTTTTCAACTAACTAACAACCAAGGGACAATTTTTTTCAATAATCATTTTACGACGATTCCAGAGGCGTGGTTAAATTTATTTTGATCTTTCTGTTTTAATTGCGTCTTTCAATGTATATCTACAAGGGTTGTTTGAAAAGTTTTCAACTAACTAACAACCAAGGGACAATTTTTTTCAATAATCATCATTTTACGACGATTCCAGTGGCGTGGTTAAATTTATTTTCATCATTCTGTTTTAATTGCGTCTTTTAATGTATATCTACAAGGGTTGTTTGAAAAGTTTTCAACTAACTAACAACCAAGGGACAATTTTTTTCAATAATCATTTTACGACGATTCCAGAGGCGTGGTTAAATTTATTTTGATCTTTCTGTTTTAATTGCGTCTTTCAATGTATATCTACAAGGGTTGTTTGAAAAGTTTTCAACTAACTAACAACCAAGGGACAATTTTTTTCAATAATCATCATTTTACGACGATTCCAGTGGCGTAGTTAAATTTATTTTGATCTTTCTGTTTTAATTGCGTCCTTTAATGTATATTTACAAGGGTTGTTTGAAAAGTTTTCAACTAACTAACAACCAAGGGACAATTTTTTTCAATAATCAACATTTTACTACGACGATTCCAGTGGCGTGGTTAAATTTATTTTGATCTTTCTGTTTTAATTGCGTCTTTTAATGTATATCTACAAGGGTTGTTTGAAAAGTTTCCAACTAACTAACAACCAAGGGACAATTTTTTTCAATAATCATCATTTTACGACGATTCCAGTGGCGTGGTTAAATTTATTTTCATCATTCTGTTTTAATTGCGTCTTTTAATGTATATCTACAAGGGTTGTTTGAAAAGTTTTCAACTAACTAACAACCAAGGGACAATTTTTTTCAATAATCATTTTACGACGATTCCAGAGGCGTGGTTAAATTTATTTTGATCTTTCTGTTTTAATTGCGTCTTTCAATGTATATCTACAAGGGTTGTTTGAAAAGTTTTCAACTAACTAACAACCAAGGGACAATTTTTTTCAATAATCATCATTTTACGACGATTCCAGTGGCGTAGTTAAATTTATTTTGATCTTTCTGTTTTAATTGCGTCCTTTAATGTATATTTACAAGGGTTGTTTGAAAAGTTTTCAACTAACTAACAACCAAGGGACAATTTTTTTCAATAATCAACATTTTACTACGACGATTCCAGTGGCGTGGTTAAATTTATTTTGATCTTTCTGTTTTAATTGCGTCCTTTAATGTATATTTACAAGGGTTGTTTGAAAAGTTTTCAACTAACTAACAACCAAGGGACAATTTTTTTCAATAATCAACATTTTACTACGACGATTCCAGTGGCGTGGTTAAATTTATTTTGATCTTTCTGTTTTAATTGCGTCTTTTAATGTATATCTACAAGGGTTGTTTGAAAAGTTTCCAACTAACTAACAACCAAGGGACAATTTTTTTCAATAATCATCATTTTACGACGATTCCAGTGGCGTGGTTAAATTTATTTTCATCATTCTGTTTTAATTGCGTCTTTTAATGTATATCTACAAGGGTTGTTTGAAAAGTTTTCAACTAACTAACAACCAAGGGACAATTTTTTTCAATAATCATTTTACGACGATTCCAGAGGCGTGGTTAAATTTATTTTGATCTTTCTGTTTTAATTGCGTCTTTTAATGTATATCTACAAGGGTTGTTTGAAAAGTTTTCAACTAACTAACAACCAAGGGACAATTTTTTTCAATAATCAACATTTTACTACGACGATTCCAGTGGCGTGGTTAAATTTATTTTGATCTTTCTGTTTTAATTGCGTCCTTTAATGTATATTTACAAGGGTTGTTTGAAAAGTTTTCAACTAACTAACAACCAAGGGACAATTTTTTTCAATAATCAACATTTTACTACGACGATTCCAGTGGCGTGGTTAAATTTATTTTGATCTTTCTGTTTTAATTGCGTCTTTTAATGTATATCTACAAGGGTTGTTTGAAAAGTTTCCAACTAACTAACAACCAAGGGACAATTTTTTTCAATAATCATCATTTTACGACGATTCCAGTGGCGTAGTTAAATTTATTTTGATCTTTCTGTTTTAATTGCGTCCTTTAATGTATATTTACAAGGGTTGTTTGAAAAGTTTTCAACTAACTAACAACCAAGGGACAATTTTTTTCAATAATCAACATTTTACTACGACGATTCCAGTGGCGTGGTTAAATTTATTTTGATCTTTCTGTTTTAATTGCGTCTTTTAATGTATATCTACAAGGGTTGTTTGAAAAGTTTCCAACTAACTAACAACCAAGGGACAATTTTTTTCAATAATCATCATTTTACGACGATTCCAGTGGCGTGGTTAAATTTATTTTCATCATTCTGTTTTAATTGCGTCTTTTAATGTATATCTACAAGGGTTGTTTGAAAAGTTTTCAACTAACTAACAACCAAGGGACAATTTTTTTCAATAATCATTTTACGACGATTCCAGAGGCGTGGTTAAATTTATTTTGATCTTTCTGTTTTAATTGCGTCCTTTAATGTATACTTACAAGGGTTGTTTGAAAAGTTTTCAACTAACTAACAACCAAGGGACAATGTTTTTCAATAATCATCATTTTACGACGATTCCAGTGGCGTGGTTAAATTTATTTTGATCGTTCTGTTTTAATTGCGTCTTTCAATGTATATCTACAAGGGTTGTTTGAAAAGTTTTCAACTAACTAACAACCAAGGGACAATTTTTTTCAATAATCAACATTTTACTACGACGATTCCAGTGGCGTGGTTAAATTTATTTTGATCGGTCTGTTTTAATTGCGTCTTTTAATGTATATCTACAAGGGTTGTTTGAAAAGTTTTCAACTAACTAACAACCAAGGGACAATTTTTTTCAATAATCATCATTTTACGACGATTCCAGTGGCGTGGTTGAATTTATTTTCATCATTCTGTTTTAATTGCGTCTTTTAATGTATATCTGCAAGGGTTGTTTGAAAAGTTTTCAACTAACTAACAACCAAGGGACAATTTTTTTCAATAATCATCATTTTACGACGATTCCAGTGGCGTGGTTAAATTTATTTTCATCGTTCTGTTTTAATTGCGTCTTTTAATGTACAATATCTACAAGGGTTGTTTGAAAAGTTTTCAACTAACTAACAACCAAGGGACAATTTTTTTCAATAATCATCATTTTACGACGATTCCAGTGGCGTGGTTAAATTTATTTTCATCATTCTGTTTTAATTGCGTCTTTTAATGTATATCTGCAAGGGTTGTTTGAAAAGTTTTCAACTAACTAACAACCAAGGGACAATGTTTTTCAATAATCAACATTTTACGACGATTCCAGTGGCGTGGTTAAATTTATTTTCATCGTTCTGTTTTAATTGCGTCTTTTAATGTACAATATCTACAAGGGTTGTTTGAAAAGTTTTCAACTAACTAACAACCAAGGGACAATTTTTTTCAATAATCATCATTTTACGACGATTCCAGTGGCGTGGTTAAATTTATTTTCATCATTCTGTTTTAATTGCGTCTTTTAATGTATATCTGCAAGGGTTGTTTGAAAAGTTTTCAACTAACTAACAACCAAGGGACAATTTTTTTCAATAATCAACATTTTACGACGATTCCAGTGGCGTAGTTAAATTATTTTGATCGTTCTAATCAAATCGTGTCTTTTAAAAATTACAAGGGTTGTTTAAAAAGTTTGAAGACTTTGACGTGTAAGTGAAATTGAAGGTTATAAAACACGAAAACATAAATTTAGATAATTTACTATACTGTCCTCGTATTCTTCGTCTACTATTTAAAAGTACATATAAATCAAAAGAGACCTTAAGTCCAAGGGCTTAGTTAGATAAGATTAGAAGGTACTCCCATGAATTTACGGTTTTTTTTATATTATTTGACAAGGGATCAGACCGTTGGGTAACTAAACAAGTCAAAGGCCTTAAAAAAAAATGTATAACAACGTGTTCGGAATTTAAATGTAGACGCAACTCCCAGAGATTTATTTTTAATGACAAAAAATAATTTCCGTCAAACATTTTCTATACGATAACGTCTTCTAGGTTAAAATAATTTGCGGCGACGCGATGTTGCCAGATTTGTGATTAAATACCATTAAATTTTACGGTCGGAATGTTTTTTAATACTAACAAACATTCTTACAGCATTGCCGCGCGTTTTCAGTTAGAAATATCAGATTTACTTATAGTCAATTCGTACACCAAGTGAAAGCAATAAAAATAAGATCTACGTGAATATTTTGATACAGGGAAGTTTGCATTTGAATGGACTATGGGATATTTTTATTTGGCGGATTAGCGACCGTGTTTTTTTACAGATACACCGTAGATATGTTCAAAAAAGGTTATCGTAAAGTGTTGGACGTGGACGATTTATATAATCCGATTAGAAGCGATAGAAGTGCTTTACTTGGAGACAGATTAGAAAAGTACGTATAAGCATTTTATTTTATTTTATTTTGTATTGAAAGCAAAATAACAATAACGCCCGTTGTTTTCTTTCATAAAAAAATGGTGTTTATGTTAATTTTTTTTTTTTACGATTATGATTTTAAAGTGGTTTCACGTTACAAACAACTGACGCGATAAGTCGAAACTATTTTTTTTTTTTTTTGTTGATTTTAATATAATTATTGTCTGTTGAGAAACTTTTTATTTCGCAACTTGGCCTGTTACACTGAGAAAAATTGTTATGAATAATGGGAATTCGTTGGAAATATTCTGAGAGATGGAATATTTAGTTGGATTGTTTAGTAGTCTACAGTTTGCCTTTAGGGACTGTCTTTTGCTAAAAAACACTGTCATCAGTTTTTAGAGACTATTTTTTTCAAAAATCAAGTATTATTTATCTTTACACACTGTATTTTTCGAAAATAAACTGTCATTTGTCTGAAAAGACATTTTGTATTCAAAACGAACCGTCATCTGTCTTTGGAGTTTGTTTTTTCTCAAAAATACGACAGTTTTTGTATCCGAATACTGTATTTTCGAAAATAAACTGTCATTTGTCATTAGAGACAGTTTTTTCTCGAAAATAAACCGTCATTCGTCTCTAAAGACATTTTGTATTCAAAACGAACCGTCATCTGTCTTTGGAGTTTGTTTTTTCTCAAAAATACGACAGTTTTTGGTTCCGAATACTGTATTTTCGAAAATAAACTGTCATTTGTCATTAGAGACAGTTTTTTCTCAAAAATAAACCGTCATTCGTCTCTAAAGACATTTTGTATTCAAAACGAACCGTCATCTGTCTTTGGAGTTTGTTTTTTCTCAAAAATACGACAGTTTTTGGTTCCGAATACTGTATTTTCGAAAATAAACTGTCATTTGTCATTAGAGACAGTTTTTTCTCGAAAATAAACCATCATTCGTCTCTAAAGACATTTTGTATTCAAAACGAACCGTCATCTGTCTTTGGAGTTTGTTTTTTCTCAAAAATACGACAGTTTTTGGTTCCGAATACTGTATTTTCGAAAATAAACTGTCATTTGTCATTAGAGACAGTTTTTTCTCAAAAATAAACCGTCATTCGTCTCTAAAGACATTTTGTATTCAAAACGAACCGTCATCTGTCTTTGGAGTTTGTTTTTTCTCAAAAATACGACAGTTTTTGTATCCGAATACTGTATTTTCGAAAATAAACTGTCATTTGTCATTAGAGACAGTTTTTTCTCGAAAATAAACCGTCATTCGTCTCTAAAGACATTTTGTATTCAAAACGAACCGTCATCTGTCTTTGGAGTTTGTTTTTTCTCAAAAATACGACAGTTTTTGTATCCGAATACTGTATTTTCGAAAATAAACTGTCATTTGTCATTAGAGACAGTTTTTTCTCAAAAATAAACCGTCATTCGTCTCTAAAGACATTTTGTATTCAAAACGAACCGTCATCTGTCTTTGGAGTTTGTTTTTTCTCAAAAATACGACAGTTTTTGGTTCCGAATACTGTATTTTCGAAAATAAACTGTCATTTGTCATTAGAGACAGTTTTTTCTCGAAAATAAACCGTCATTCGTCTCTAAAGACATTTTGTATTCAAAACGAACCGTCATCTGTCTTTGGAGTTTGTTTTTTCTCAAAAATACGACAGTTTTTGTATCCGAATACTGTATTTTCGAAAATAAACTGTCATTTGTCATTAGAGACAGTTTTTTCTCAAAAATAAACCGTCATTCGTCTCTAAAGACATTTTGTATTCAAAACGAACCGTCATCTGTCTTTGGAGTTTGTTTTTTCTCAAAAATACGACAGTTTTTGTATCCGAATACTGTATTTTCGAAAATAAACTGTCATTTGTCATTAGAGACAGTTTTTTCTCGAAAATAAACCGTCATTCGTCTCTAAAGACATTTTGTATTCAAAACGAACCGTCATCTGTCTTTGGAGTTTGTTTTTTCTCAAAAATACGACAGTTTTTGTATCCGAATACTGTATTTTCGAAAATAAACTGTCATTTGTCATTAGAGACAGTTTTTTCTCAAAAATAAACCGTCATTCGTCTCTAAAGACATTTTGTATTCAAAACGAACCGTCATCTGTCTTTGGAGTTTGTTTTTTCTCAAAAATACGACAGTTTTTGGTTCCGAATACTGTATTTTCGAAAATAAACTGTCATTTGTCATTAGAGACAGTTTTTTCTCGAAAATAAACCGTCATTCGTCTCTAAAGACATTTTGTATTCAAAACGAACCGTCATCTGTCTTTGGAGTTTGTTTTTTCTCAAAAATACGACAGTTTTTGGTTCCGAATACTGTATTTTCGAAAATAAACTGTCATTTGTCATTAGAGACAGTTTTTTCTCGAAAATAAACCGTCATTCGTCTCTAAAGACATTTTGTATTCAAAACGAACCGTCATCTGTCTTTGGAGTTTGTTTTTTCTCAAAAATACGACAGTTTTTGGTTCCGAATACTGTATTTTCGAAAATAAACTGTCATTTGTCATTAGAGACAGTTTTTTCTCGAAAATAAACCGTCATTCGTCTCTAAAGACATTTTGTATTCAAAACGAACCGTCATCTGTCTTTGGAGTTTGTTTTTTCTCAAAAATACGACAGTTTTTGGTTCCGAATACTGTATTTTCGAAAATAAACTGTCATTTGTCATTAGAGACAGTTTTTTCTCGAAAATAAACCGTCATTCGTCTCTAAAGACATTTTATATTCAAAACGAACCGTCATCTGTCTTTGGAGTTTGTTTTTTCTCAAAAATACGACAGTTTTTGGTTCCGAATACTGTATTTTCGAAAATAAACTGTCATTTGTCATTAGAGACAGTTTTTTCTCGAAAATAAACCGTCATTCGTCTCTAAAGACATTTTGTATTCAAAACGAACCGTCATCTGTCTTTGGAGTTTGTTTTTTCTCAAAAATACGACAGTTTTTGGTTCCGAATACTGTATTTTCGAAAATAAACTGTCATTTGTCATTAGAGACAGTTTTTTCTCGAAAATAAACCGTCATTCGTCTCTAAAGACATTTTGTATTCAAAACGAACCGTCATCTGTCTTTGGAGTTTGTTTTTTCTCAAAAATACGACAGTTTTTGGTTCCGAATACTGTATTTTCGAAAATAAACTGTCATTTGTCATTAGAGACAGTTTTTTCTCGAAAATAAACCGTCATTCGTCTCTAAAGACATTTTGTTTCCAAAACGAACTGTTATTTGTTTATAATAATTTGAATATGCCGCAAATTGCAAATAGCAACAGGACCGCACTACATAAATAAAAATTCACAAATTAATAACACTCGAAATGTTACAATCAACAAACAAGATCTTGACATCGCTTTCAAGTCATCATTTAAGACAACAGACAGCCGATTCGTATAAGAGATTAAGTTTTGCACACCTTAACAGGATCTTCATTATGTTTAAAAGTCGATTCGTGAACTTGACGTTCCTTCGTCGCCGTTAACAGCCTTTTATAGACAGACGTTGGAATTCCGTCGATTTTAAACGGTTAAACAAGATTTTCGTGTTATAATATGAACCTCGTCCCCGTAATCGGTTAATTTTCCGATAAAAACATTTCCCTAGAATACAGATAAACCGTTGAAAACCGGCAACACCGACAAGATCGTCCGTAAATCGAATTTTTGTATATCGCCCGTTGTTCGGGCAATAAACGTTTACGTACGGTACTAAAATCGATAACGGTGTTGCCGATATCAAAAAATTTCTTTATTTATGAAGAATTTTGCGTTAAATTTACAAATCGAACCATAGAACTTGGATAAACAGTGTTTATTGTATCCGAGGCGCAGCCGAGGCGCGAAAACGTTTCGAATTGGATTTAAGCGTTCGAGCAGGTCCGTATTCAAAAATTTCCTGTCGTTTTTCAGAAAATGGAACAAACATCTATCGAAACCGAACAAGACCGAACGGCGACCGAGCCTTTTGAGAACGTTAGTCGCCACCTTTTGGCCGGAATATTTATTTTTAGGTTGTATTTTGGTGACGATGGATCTGTTGGTGAGATTAACCCAACCTATAATGTTGGGTAACATGTTGACGTATTTCCGACCGGGTTCGACTACGACGAAGACCGAAGCGCTCTATTACGCCGGCGCGCTCGTCGCCTTGAACGGAGCCAGCGCGCTTTTGATAAATCAATATATCATGAACGCTTTTCATTACGGTATGAAAATCAGAGCGGCCGTTTGTTCGTTGATATACAGGAAGGTTGGTAAATGGGAAAATTTCGTTCCACCTGGTATAAAAATTGTTGTTTCAGGCTCTTAGATTGAGTAAAACGGCTCTGGGGGAGACCGCCTCCGGTAAAATCGTCAATTTGTTATCGAATGACGTCAGTAGGTTCGATATAGTATCGATTTTCATCCACCACATGTGGGTTTCCCCCACATCGGCCATCATCATCATGTATTTTTTATATTCGGAAGCGGGGTATGCGGGAATATTGGGGATATTGGTCGTTTTTTTAGTCGTCCCGTTACAATGTAAGTAATAGCAAGTTTTTTTTTTGTTTTTGATAATAAATAATTTTACTTGGTCCACCCTGTATCATCCGTTCCTGAGATATTGTACCCACCCGGTACAATGAAAACTGTTAATTAGTTAAATATTATCAATATCAAATATCGGATAATTTTACGTGAATAAATATTTTTAATTTCAAATAAAAACTGTTATTTTGGAACGTAGAAATTACGAATTATCCCATCTCTAAAATAATACGTAAATTTTAAATTGTTACTAATTTCATAGGAATTCAAAAAACAAAACTTCCAAATAAAAGTTAAATTTTGTAAGTAATACTAATAATTTTTTTTTAAAATAAATTTTACTTTGTCCACCCTGATATGGCCGATCTTAGTTACTCACCCAGTACAATTACAATAAAAACTGTTAATTGGTTAACGATGTAAATGTTAATATTAAATTTTACATAAATACAATTTTTTAATTTCAAATAAAAACTGTTATTTTGGAACGTAGAAATTACGAATTATCCCATCTCTACAATAATACGTAAATTTTAAATTGTTACTAATTTAATAGGAAACTGTAAACTACCATTGAAAACTGTGCTTTTAGTACATAACTTCACTACCAGAGTGCGGTGCCGTACGATCTAATATACAGAAATTTGTAACTTTCATTGAATAGACAGGGCCGTATTGAAACTAAAATTATATCTATGGCGGTATTAAAAATTTTAGTTTGTGATAAAATAAGAATAATTGGATTCTCGTTCTAATTAAATAAATTGAATTAAATAACTTAAAGGATACGAAATAAATTTGTAAGGAATTATTTGATATCTTCCTTAGTGTATGGGTGAAAAAAATTAATAAAAAAATGTTTTTTCCGAATTATGAAAAAACTTTGAATTCAAAAAACAAAACTTCCAAATAAAAGTTATACATTGTAAGTAATACTAATAATTTTTTTTAATAATAAATAATTTTACTTTGTCCACCCTGATATGGCCGATCTTAGTTACCCACCCAGTACAATTACAATAAAAACTGTTAATTGGTTAACGATGTAAATTTTAATATTAAATTTTACATAAATACAATTTTTTAATTTCAAATAAAAACTGTTATTTTGGAACGTAGAAATTACGAATTATCCCATCTCTACAATAATACGTAAATTTTAAATTGTTACTAATTTAATAGGAAACTGTAAACTACCATTGAAAACTGTGCTTTTAGTACATAACTTCACTACCAGAGTGCGGTGCCGTACGATCTAATATACAGAAATTTGTAACTTTCATTGAATAGACAGGGCCGTATTGAAACTAAAATTATATCTATGGCGGTATTAAAAATTTTAGTTTGTGATAAAATAAGAATAATTGGATTCTCGTTCTAATTAAATAAATTGAATTAAATAACTTAAAGGATACGAAATAAATTTGTAAGGAATTATTTGATATCTTCCTTAGTGTATGGGTGAAAAAAATTAATAAAAAAATGTTTTTTCCGAATTATGAAAAAACTTTGAATTTAAAAAACAAAACCTCCAAATAAAAGTTATACATTGTAAGTAATACTAATAATTTTTTTTAATAATAAATAATTTTACTTTGTCCACCCTGATATGGCCGATCTTAGTTACCCACCCAGTACAATTACAATAAAAACTGTTAATTGGTTAACGATGTAAATTTTAATATTAAATTTTACATAAATACAATTTTTTAATTTCAAATAAAAACTGTTATTTTGGAACGTAGAAATTACGAATTACCCCATCTCTATACAATAACACGTAAATTTTAATTTGTTACTAGTTTCGCCATCTATACTTTTAAAACTGAACCTACGACCTGATTTATAGTAGGAAACTATATTATTACTAATTATTTGGTATCTTCCTTAGAGTAGAGGTGAAAAAAATTGACAAAACGTTTTTTTCCGAATAATGAAAAACGTATAAGCTAAAAAAGAAAACTTCCAAATAAAAGTTTTATATTGCAAGTAATACTTATAACTTTTTTTTATAATAAATAATTTTACATTGCACACCCTGTATCATCCGTTCATGTGATATCAATTATTGGATAATTTTATTTAAATATAATTTCAATTTCATATAATTGTCAAATAAAAACTGTTATTTTGGAACGTACAAATTACGAATTACCCCATCTCTATACAATAACACGTAAATTTTAATTTGTTACTAGTTTCGCCATCTATACTTTTAATACTGAACCTACGACGTGATTTATAGTAGGAAACTATAAACTACTATTGAAAACTGTGCTTTTAGTACATAACTTCACTACCAGATTGCGGTGCCGTATTATGTCTATATTTAATATACAGAAATTTGTAGCTTCCATTAACAAGTAATAGACAGGGCCGTATTGGTATCTTCCTCAGTGTAGGGGTAAAAAAATTAATGAAAAAATGTTTCAAAATTTCTATTAATTAATTATTGATGATTTTTCATAAAATAGTAAAAAAATCGAGACACATCGAATCAATTGAGAATATATTTCATGTTAGAATTGATTTTTAATAAAATTATGATGATACGAGGGTTGCTACATAAGTTTTGTAATAAACAAAAAATATTCTCCATTGAAATCAATACACTTTTTCGTTTCTTTAAATTCAAATAGCACGTCCTGAGTACGTTCCTCATAAAAAATGTCAAACTTCAAGTTGTCAATGTCAGATTTGACGTATTGAAAACAATGTTGCCATATCTCAAAACTTCATTTCATTTTTATTGCAGCGTACACTGGAAAATTATCGGCGATCTATAGGAAACAGACGGCATTGAAAACTGACGAAAGAGTGAGGTTAATGGACGAAGTTATATCGGGTGTACAAGTTATAAAAATGTACGCTTGGGAAAAACCGTTCGAAAAATTGATAAAATACGCTAGAAAAGCCGAATTGAAAATAGTGACTAAATCGTCGTACGTCAGGGCGTTATTTATGACTTTCAATTTGTTTACTACGAGGGCAGCTCTATTTGCGACTCTATTGACCATGGTCCTCACGGACCAACAAATTACAGCGGCTAAAGTGAGTAAACTAAGAAAAACCGTGGTATCGTATTTGTGCTGATTTTTTTCAGGTGTTTGTGTTCATGTCGTACTTCAACACGCTTTCCCAAACGATGTCCGCCATGTTCGTCCGCGGTATAGCGGAAATCGCGGAATTGTTCGTGGCCATTAGAAGGGTTCAAAGTTTTTTATTGAACGAAGAATTCCACACGGTCATCAAATGCCAAAATAACAACGAAAAAATATTTTTCAACAAAACTTTGATCAGTTTAAAAGATCTAACCGTCAAATGGAATCTGGCTATCAAGGATAACGCTCTAAAAAAAATTAATCTCGACGTAAACGTGGGGAAATTAGTCGGAATCATCGGTCCGGTTGGAAGCGGGAAAAGTTCACTTTTACAGGTAAATTTTCCGGAAAATATCGATAATTCCATATCGATGACGTGTTTTATACGATTCCTGATCGAATTTTTGGTCCTCGTCCTGCTTATCCTTAAGTTGTAGCAGGATTTAAGACCCGAAACATCCTTCAGACGATGCTACAACTTCGCCGAATGCTTTCTTCTACTTTCAAAATGGAAAACGGGGAAAACTGATGAACCGGATGCTAATAATTATTCAAAACGGAATATTTTCGTTTTTTACATATATTTATATACAGTTTGTAGCACGAAAAACGATCCAAGGGGATAAAATACCGATTTATAACTCGAATTAATGTTTTTTTCGAGCTCACTCAGTATATTTTCGTTTTTTACATATATTTATATACAGATTGTATCACGAAAAACGATCCAAGGAGATAAAATACCGATTTATAACAAGAATTAGTGTTTTTTTCGAGCTCACTCTGTATATTTTCGTATATTTATATACAGATTGTATCACGAAAAACGATTCAAGGAGATAAAATACCGATTTATAACTCGAATTAGTGTTTTTTTCGAGCTCACTCTGTATATTTTCGTATATTTATATACAGATTGTATCACGAAAAACGATCCAAGGGGATAAAATACCGATTTATAACTCGAATTAGTGTTTTTTTTCGAGCTCACTCAGTATATTTTCGTTTTTTACATATATTTATATACAGTTTGTACCACGAAAAACGATCCAAGGGGATAAAATACCGATTTATAACTCGAATTAGTGTTTTTTTCGAGCTCACTCTGTATATTTTCGTTTTTTCGTATATTTATATACAGATTGTACCACGAAAAACCATCCAAGGAGATAAAATACCGATTTATAACTCGAATTAGTGTTTTTTTCGAGCTCACTCAGTATATTTTCGTTTTTTACATATATTTATATACAGATTGTACCACGAAAAACCATCCAAGGAGATAAAATACCGATTTATAACTCGAATTAGTGTTTTTTTCGAGCTCACTCTGTATATTTTCGTATATTTATATACAGATTGTATCACGAAAAACGATCCAAGGGGATAAAATACCGATTTATAACTCGAATTAGTGTTTTTTTCGAGCTCACTCTGTAT
This sequence comes from Diorhabda sublineata, assembly GCF_026230105.1. Classification (NCBI taxonomy): domain Eukaryota; kingdom Metazoa; phylum Arthropoda; class Insecta; order Coleoptera; family Chrysomelidae; genus Diorhabda; species Diorhabda sublineata. The sequence goes on from NC_079478.1 coordinate 36,740,541, forward strand.
ATTTTCGTATATTTATATACAGATTGTATCACGAAAAACGATCCAAGGGGATAAAATACCGATTTATAACTCGAATTAGTGTTTTTTTCGAGCTCACTCAGTATATTTTCGTTTTTTACATATATTTATATACAGTTTGTACCACGAAAAACGATCCAAGGGGATAAAATACCGATTTATAACTCGAATTAGTGTTTTTTTTCGAGCTCACTCTGTATATTTTCGTTTTTTCGTATATTTATATACAGATTGTACCACGAAAAACCATCCAAGGAGATAAAATACCGATTTATAACTCGAATTAGTGTTTTTTTCGAGCTCACTCAGTATATTTTCGTTTTTTACATATATTTATATACAGATTATACCACGAAAAACGATCCAAGGGGATAAAATACCGATTTATAACTCGAATTAGTGTTTTTTTCGAGCTCACTCTGTATATTTTCGTATATTTATATACAGATTGTATCACGAAAAACGATCCAAGGGGATAAAATACCGATTTATAACTCGAATTAGTGTTTTTTTCGAGCTCACTCAGTATATTTTCGTTTTTTACATATATTTATATACAGTTTGTACCACGAAAAACGATCCAAGGGGATAAAATACCGATTTATAACTCGAATTAGTGTTTTTTTCGAGCTCACTCTGTATATTTTCGTTTTTTCGTATATTTATATACAGATTGTACCACGAAAAACCATCCAAGGAGATAAAATACCGATTTATAACTCGAATTAGTGTTTTTTTCGAGCTCACTCAGTATATTTTCGTTTTTTACATATATTTATATACAGATTGTACCACGAAAAACCATCCAAGGAGATAAAATACCGATTTATAACTCGAATTAGTGTTTTTTTCGAGCTCACTCTGTATATTTTCGTATATTTATATACAGATTGTATCACGAAAAACGATCCAAGGGGATAAAATACCGATTTATAACTCGAATTAGTGTTTTTTTCGAGCTCACTCTGTATATTTTCGTATATTTATATACAGATTGTATCACGAAAAACGATCCAAGGGGATAAAATACCGATTTATAACTCGAATTAGTGTTTTTTTCGAGCTCACTCAGTATATTTTCGTTTTTTACATATATTTATATACAGTTTGTACCACGAAAAACGATCCAAGGGGATAAAATACCGATTTATAACTCGAATTAGTGTTTTTTTTCGAGCTCACTCTGTATATTTTCGTTTTTTCGTATATTTATATACAGATTGTACCACGAAAAACCATCCAAGGAGATAAAATACCGATTTATAACTCGAATTAGTGTTTTTTTCGAGCTCACTCAGTATATTTTCGTTTTTTACATATATTTATATACAGATTGTACCACGAAAAACCATCCAAGGAGATAAAATACCGATTTATAACTCGAATTAGTGTTTTTTTCGAGCTCACTCAGTATATTTTCGTTTTTTACATATATTTATATACAGTTTGTACCACGAAAAACGATCCAAGGGGATAAAATACCGATTTATAACTCGAATTAGTGTTTTTTTCGAGCTCACTCAGTATATTTTCGTTTTTTACATATATTTATATACAGATTATACCACGAAAAACGATCCAAGGGGATAAAATACCGATTTATAACTCGAATTAGTGTTTTTTTCGAGCTCACTCTGTATATTTTCGTATATTTATATACAGATTGTATCACGAAAAACGATCCAAGGGGATAAAATACCGATTTATAACTCGAATTAGTGTTTTTTTCGAGCTCACTCAGTATATTTTCGTTTTTTACATATATTTATATACAGTTTGTACCACGAAAAACGATCCAAGGGGATAAAATACCGATTTATAACTCGAATTAGTGTTTTTTTCGAGCTCACTCTGCATATTTTCGTTTTTTCGTATATTTATATACAGATTGTACCACGAAAAACCATCCAAGGAGATAAAATACCGATTTATAACTCGAATTAGTGTTTTTTTCGAGCTCACTCAGTATATTTTCGTTTTTTACATATATTTATATACAGATTGTACCACGAAAAACCATCCAAGGAGATAAAATACCGATTTATAACTCGAATTAGTGTTTTTTTCGAGCTCACTCAGTATATTTTCGTTTTTTACATATATTTATATACAGATTATACCACGAAAAACGATCCAAGGGGATAAAATACCGATTTATAACTCGAATTAGTGTTTTTTTCGAGCTCACTCTGTATATTTTCGTATATTTATATACAGATTGTATCACGAAAAACGATCCAAGGGGATAAAATACCGATTTATAACTCGAATTAGTGTTTTTTTCGAGCTCACTCAGTATATTTTCGTTTTTTACATATATTTATATACAGTTTGTACCACGAAAAACGATCCAAGGGGATAAAATACCGATTTATAACTCGAATTAGTGTTTTTTTTCGAGCTCACTCTGTATATTTTCGTTTTTTCGTATATTTATATACAGATTGTACCACGAAAAACCATCCAAGGAGATAAAATACCGATTTATAACTCGAATTAGTGTTTTTTTCGAGCTCACTCAGTATATTTTCGTTTTTTACATATATTTATATACAGATTGTACCACGAAAAACCATCCAAGGAGATAAAATACCGATTTATAACTCGAATTAGTGTTTTTTTCGAGCTCACTCTGTATATTTTCGTATATTTATATACAGATTGTATCACGAAAAACGATCCAAGGGGATAAAATACCGATTTATAACTCGAATTAGTGTTTTTTTCGAGCTCACTCTGTATATTTTCGTATATTTATATACAGATTGTATCACGAAAAACGATCCAAGGGGATAAAATACCGATTTATAACTCGAATTAGTGTTTTTTTCGAGCTCACTCAGTATATTTTCGTTTTTTACATATATTTATATACAGTTTGTACCACGAAAAACGATCCAAGGGGATAAAATACCGATTTATAACTCGAATTAGTGTTTTTTTCGAGCTCACTCTGTATATTTTCGTTTTTTCGTATATTTATATACAGATTGTACCACGAAAAACCATCCAAGGAGATAAAATACCGATTTATAACTCGAATTAGTGTTTTTTTCGAGCTCACTCAGTATATTTTCGTTTTTTACATATATTTATATACAGATTGTACCACGAAAAACCATCCAAGGAGATAAAATACCGATTTATAACTCGAATTAGTGTTTTTTTCGAGCTCACTCAGTATATTTTCGTTTTTTACATATATTTATATACAGTTTGTACCACGAAAAACGATCCAAGGGGATAAAATACCGATTTATAACTCGAATTAGTGTTTTTTTCGAGCTCACTCAGTATATTTTCGTTTTTTACATATATTTATATACAGATTATACCACGAAAAACGATCCAAGGGGATAAAATACCGATTTATAACTCGAATTAGTGTTTTTTTCGAGCTCACTCTGTATATTTTCGTATATTTATATACAGATTGTATCACGAAAAACGATCCAAGGGGATAAAATACCGATTTATAACTCGAATTAGTGTTTTTTTCGAGCTCACTCAGTATATTTTCGTTTTTTACATATATTTATATACAGTTTGTACCACGAAAAACGATCCAAGGGGATAAAATACCGATTTATAACTCGAATTAGTGTTTTTTTCGAGCTCACTCTGTATATTTTCGTTTTTTTCGTATATTTATATACAGATTGTACCACGAAAAACCATCCAAGGAGATAAAATACCGATTTATAACTCGAATTAGTGTTTTTTTCGAGCTCACTCAGTATATTTTCGTTTTTTACATATATTTATATACAGATTGTACCACGAAAAACCATCCAAGGAGATAAAATACCGATTTATAACTCGAATTAGTGTTTTTTTCGAGCTCACTCAGTATATTTTCGTTTTTTACATATATTTATATACAGATTATACCACGAAAAACGATCCAAGGGGATAAAATACCGATTTATAACTCGAATTAGTGTTTTTTTCGAGCTCACTCTGTATATTTTCGTTTTTTCGTATATTTATATACAGATTGTACCACGAAAAACCATCCAAGGAGATAAAATACCGATTTATAACTCGAATTAGTGTTTTTTTCGAGCTCACTCTGTATATTTTCGTTTTTTCGTATATTTATATACAGATTGTACCACGAAAAACCATCCAAGGAGATAAAATACCGATTTATAACTCGAATTAGTGTTTTTTTCGAGCTCACTCAGTATATTTTCGTTTTTTACATATATTTATATACAGATTGTACCACGAAAAACCATCCAAGGAGATAAAATACCGATTTATAACTCGAATTAGTGCTTTTTTCGAGCTCACTCAGTATATTTTCGTTTTTTACATATATTTATATACAGATTGTACCACGAAAAACGATCCAAGGGGATAAAATACCGATTTATAACTCGAATTAGTGTTTTTTTCGAGCTCACTCTGTATATTTTCGTTTTTTTCGTATATTTATATACAGATTGTACCACGAAAAACCATCCAAGGAGATAAAATACCGATTTATAACTCGAATTAGTGTTTTTTTCGAGCTCACTCTGTATATTTTCGTTTTTTCGTATATTTATATACAGATTGTATCACAAAAAACGATCCAAGGAGATAAAATACCGATTTATAACTCGAATTAGTGTTTTTTTCGAGCTCACTCTGTATATTTTCGTATATTTATATACAGATTGTATCACGAAAAACGATCCAAGGGGATAAAATACCGATTTATAACTCGAATTAGTGTTTTTTTCGAGCTCACTCTGTATATTTTCGTTTTTTCGTATATTTATATACAGATTGTACCACGAAAAACCATCCAAGGAGATAAAATACCGATTTATAACTCGAATTAGTGTTTTTTTCGAGCTCACTCAGTATATTTTCGTTTTTTACATATATTTATATACAGATTGTACCACGAAAAACCATCCAAGGAGATAAAATACCGATTTATAACTCGAATTAGTGTTTTTTTCGAGCTCACTCTGTATATTTTCGTATATTTATATACAGATTGTATCACGAAAAACGATCCAAGGGGATAAAATACCGATTTATAACTCGAATTAGTGTTTTTTTCGAGCTCACTCTGTATATTTTCGTATATTTATATACAGATTGTATCACGAAAAACGATCCAAGGGGATAAAATACCGATTTATAACTCGAATTAGTGTTTTTTTCGAGCTCACTCAGTATATTTTCGTTTTTTACATATATTTATATACAGTTTGTACCACGAAAAACGATCCAAGGGGATAAAATACCGATTTATAACTCGAATTAGTGTTTTTTTCGAGCTCACTCTGTATATTTTCGTTTTTTCGTATATTTATATACAGATTGTACCACGAAAAACCATCCAAGGAGATAAAATACCGATTTATAACTCGAATTAGTGTTTTTTTCGAGCTCACTCAGTATATTTTCGTTTTTTACATATATTTATATACAGATTGTACCACGAAAAACCATCCAAGGAGATAAAATACCGATTTATAACTCGAATTAGTGTTTTTTTCGAGCTCACTCTGTATATTTTCGTTTTTTCGTATATTTATATACAGATTGTACCACGAAAAACCATCCAAGGAGATAAAATACCGATTTATAACTCGAATTAGTGTTTTTTTCGAGCTCACTCAGTATATTTTCGTTTTTTACATATATTTATATACAGATTGTACCACGAAAAACCATCCAAGGAGATAAAATACCGATTTATAACTCGAATTAGTGTTTTTTTCGAGCTCACTCTGTATATTTTCGTATATTTATATACAGATTGTATCACGAAAAACGATCCAAGGGGATAAAATACCGATTTATAACTCGAATTAGTGTTTTTTTCGAGCTCACTCTGTATATTTTCGTATATTTATATACAGATTGTATCACGAAAAACGATCCAAGGGGATAAAATACCGATTTATAACTCGAATTAGTGTTTTTTTCGAGCTCACTCTGTATATTTTCGTATATTTATATACAGATTGTATCACGAAAAACGATCCAAGGGGATAAAATACCGATTTATAACTCGAATTAGTGTTTTTTTCGAGCTCACTCAGTATATTTTCGTTTTTTACATATATTTATATACAGTTTGTACCACGAAAAACGATCCAAGGGGATAAAATACCGATTTATAACTCGAATTAGTGTTTTTTTCGAGCTCACTCTGTATATTTTCGTTTTTTCGTATATTTATATACAGATTGTACCACGAAAAACCATCCAAGGAGATAAAATACCGATTTATAACTCGAATTAGTGTTTTTTTCGAGCTCACTCAGTATATTTTCGTTTTTTACATATATTTATATACAGATTGTACCACGAAAAACCATCCAAGGAGATAAAATACCGATTTATAACTCGAATTAGTGTTTTTTTCGAGCTCACTCAGTATATTTTCGTTTTTTACATATATTTATATACAGATTATACCACGAAAAACGATCCAAGGGGATAAAATACCGATTTATAACTCGAATTAGTGTTTTTTTCGAGCTCACTCAGTATATTTTCGTTTTTTACATATATTTATATACAGTTTGTACCACGAAAAACGATCCAAGGGGATAAAATACCGATTTATAACTCGAATTAGTGTTTTTTTCGAGCTCACTCAGTATATTTTCGTTTTTTACATATATTTATATACAGATTATACCACGAAAAACGATCCAAGGGGATAAAATACCGATTTATAACTCGAATTAGTGTTTTTTTCGAGCTCACTCTGTATATTTTCGTATATTTATATACAGATTGTATCACGAAAAACGATCCAAGGGGATAAAATACCGATTTATAACTCGAATTAGTGTTTTTTTCGAGCTCACTCAGTATATTTTCGTTTTTTACATATATTTATATACAGATTGTACCACGAAAAACGATCCAAGGGGATAAAATACCGATTTATAACTCGAATTAGTGTTTTTTTCGAGCTCACTCTGTATATTTTCGTTTTTTCGTATATTTATATACAGATTGTACCACGAAAAACCATCCAAGGAGATAAAATACCGATTTATAACTCGAATTAGTGTTTTTTTCGAGCTCACTCAGTATATTTTCGTTTTTTACATATATTTATATACAGATTGTACCACGAAAAACCATCCAAGGAGATAAAATACCGATTTATAACTCGAATTAGTGTTTTTTTCGAGCTCACTCAGTATATTTTCGTTTTTTACATATATTTATATACAGATTATACCACGAAAAACGATCCAAGGGGATAAAATACCGATTTATAACTCGAATTAGTGTTTTTTTCGAGCTCACTCTGTATATTTTCGTTTTTTCGTATATTTATATACAGATTGTACCACGAAAAACCATCCAAGGAGATAAAATACCGATTTATAACTCGAATTAGTGTTTTTTTCGAGCTCACTCTGTATATTTTCGTTTTTTCGTATATTTATATACAGATTGTACCACGAAAAACCATCCAAGGAGATAAAATACCGATTTATAACTCGAATTAGTGTTTTTTTCGAGCTCACTCAGTATATTTTCGTTTTTTACATATATTTATATACAGATTGTACCACGAAAAACCATCCAAGGAGATAAAATACCGATTTATAACTCGAATTAGTGCTTTTTTCGAGCTCACTCAGTATATTTTCGTTTTTTACATATATTTATATACAGATTGTACCACGAAAAACGATCCAAGGGGATAAAATACCGATTTATAACTCGAATTAGTGTTTTTTTCGAGCTCACTCTGTATATTTTCGTTTTTTCGTATATTTATATACAGATTGTACCACGAAAAACCATCCAAGGAGATAAAATACCGATTTATAACTCGAATTAGTGTTTTTTTCGAGCTCACTCTGTATATTTTCGTTTTTTCGTATATTTATATACAGATTGTATCACAAAAAACGATCCAAGGAGATAAAATACCGATTTATAACTCGAATTAGTGTTTTTTTTCGAGCTCACTCTGTATATTTTCGTTTTTTCGTATATTTATATACAGATTGTATCACGAAAAACGATCCAAGGGGATAAAATACCGATTTATAACTCGAATTAGTGTTTTTTTCGAGCTCACTCTGTATATTTTCGTTTTTTCGTATATTTATATACAGATTGTACCACGAAAAACCATCCAAGGAGATAAAATACCGATTTATAACTCGAATTAGTGTTTTTTTCGAGCTCACTCAGTATATTTTCGTTTTTTACATATATTTATATACAGATTGTACCACGAAAAACCATCCAAGGAGATAAAATACCGATTTATAACTCGAATTAGTGTTTTTTTCGAGCTCACTCTGTATATTTTCGTTTTTTCGTATATTTATATACAGATTGTACCACGAAAAACCATCCAAGGAGATAAAATACCGATTTATAACTCGAATTAGTGTTTTTTTCGAGCTCACTCAGTATATTTTCGTTTTTTACATATATTTATATACAGATTGTACCACGAAAAACCATCCAAGGAGATGAAATACCGATTTATAACTCGAATTAGTGTTTTTTTCGAGCTCACTCAGTATATTTTCGTTTTTTACATATATTTATATACAGATTATACCACGAAAAACGATCCAAGGGGATAAAATACCGATTTATAACTCGAATTAGTGTTTTTTTCGAGCTCACTCTGTATATTTTCGTTTTTTCGTATATTTATATACAGATTGTACCACGAAAAACGATCCAAGGGGATAAAATACCGATTTATAACTCGAATTAGTGTTTTTTTCGAGCTCACTCTGTATATTTTCGTTTTTTCGTATATTTATATACAGATTGTACCACGAAAAACGATCCAAGGGGATAAAATACCGATTTATAACTCGAATTAGTGTTTTTTTCGAGCTCACTCTGTATATTTTCGTTTTTTCGTATATTTATATACAGATTTCACGAAAAACGATCCAAGGGGATAAAATACCGATTTATAACTCGAATTAGTGTTTTTTTCGAGCTCACTCTGTATATTTTCGTTTTTTTCGTATATTTATATACAGATTGTATCACAAAAAACGATCCAAGGAGATAAAATACCGATTTATAACTCGAATTAGTGTTTTTTTCGAGCTCACTCAGTATATTTTCGTTTTTTACATATATTTATATACAGATTGTACCACGAAAAACCATCCAAGGAGATAAAATACCGATTTATAACTCGAATTAGTGTTTTTTTTCGAGCTCACTCTGTATATTTTCGTTTTTTACATATATTTATATACAGATTGTACCACGAAAAACCATCCAAGGAGATAAAATACCGATTTATAACTCGAATTAGTGTTTTTTTCGAGCTCACTCAGTATATTTTCGTTTTTTACATATATTTATATACAGATTGTACCACGAAAAACGATCCAAGGGGATAAAATACCGATTTATAACTCGAATTAGTGTTTTTTTCGAGCTCACTCTGTATATTTTCGTTTTTTCGTATATTTATATACAGATTGTACCACGAAAAACCATCCAAGGAGATAAAATACCGATTTATAACTCGAATTAGTGTTTTTTTTCGAGCTCACTCTGTATATTTTCGTTTTTTCGTATATTTATATACAGATTGTAGCACGAAAAACCATCCAAGGAGATAAAATACCGATTTATAACTCGAATTAGTGTTTTTTTCGAGCTCACTCAGTATATTTTCGTTTTTTACATATATTTATATACAGATTGTACCACGAAAAACCATCCAAGGAGATAAAATACCGATTTATAACTCGAATTAGTGTTTTTTTTCGAGCTCACTCAGTATATTTTCGTTTTTTACATATATTTATATACAGATTGTACCACGAAAAACGATCCAAGGGGATAAAATACCGATTTATAACTCGAATTAGTGTTTTTTTCGAGCTCACTCTGTATATTTTCGTTTTTTCGTATATTTATATACAGATTGTACCACGAAAAACCATCCAAGGAGATAAAATACCGATTTATAACTCGAATTAGTGTTTTTTTCGAGCTCACTCTGTATATTTTCGTTTTTTTCGTATATTTATATACAGATTGTATCACAAAAAACGATCCAAGGAGATAAAATACCGATTTATAACTCGAATTAGTGTTTTTTTCGAGCTCACTCAGTATATTTTCGTTTTTTACATATATTTATATACAGATTGTACCACGAAAAACGATCCAAGGGGATAAAATACCGATTTATAACTCGAATTAGTGTTTTTTTCGAGCTCACTCTGTATATTTTCGTTTTTTCGTATATTTATATACAGATTGTATCACGAAAAACGATCCAAGGGGATAAAATACCGATTTATAACTCGAATTAGTGTTTTTTTCGAGCTCACTCTGTATATTTTCGTTTTTTCGTATATTTATATACAGATTGTATCACGAAAAACGATCCAAGGGGATAAAATACCGATTTATAACTCGAATTAGTGTTTTTTTCGAGCTCACTCTGTATATTTTCGTTTTTTCGTATATTTATATACAGATTGTATCACGAAAAACGATCCAAGGGGATAAAATACCGATTTATAACTCGAATTAGTGTTTTTTTTCGAGCTCACTCTGTATATTTTCGTTTTTTCGTATATTTATATACAGATTGTATCACGAAAAACGATCCAAGGGGATAAAATACCGATTTATAACTCGAATTAGTGTTTTCTTCGAGCTCACGCTGTATATTTTCGTTTTTTCGTATATTTATATACAGATTGTATCACGAAAAACGATCCAAGGAGATAAAATACCGATTTATAACTCGAATTAGTGTTTTTTTCGAGCTCACTCTGTATATTTTCGTTTTTTTCGTATATTTATATACAGATTGTACCACGAAAAACGATCCAAGGGGATAAAATACCGATTTATAACTCGAATTAGTGTTTTTTTCGAGCTCACTCTGTATATTTTCGTTTTTTCGTATATTTATATACAGATTGTATCACAAAAAACGATCCAAGGAGATAAAATACCGATTTATAACTCGAATTAGTGTTTTTTTCGAGCTCACTCTGTATATTTTCGTTTTTTCGTATATTTATATACAGATTGTACACGAAAAACGATCCAAGGGGATAAAATACCGATTTATAACTCGAATTAGTGTTTTTTTCGAGCTCACTCTGTATATTTTCGTTTTTTCGTATATTTATATACAGATTGTACCACGAAAAACGATCCAAGGGGATAAAATACCGATTTATAACTCGAATTAGTGTTTTTTTCGAGCTCACTCTGTATATTTTCGTTTTTTCGTATATTTATATACAGATTGTATCACGAAAAACGATTCAAGGAGATAAAATACCGATTTATAACTCGAATTAGTGTTTTTTTCGAGCTCACTCTGTATATTTTCGTTTTTTCGTATATTTATATACAGATTGTACCACGAAAAACGATCCAAGGGGATAAAATACCGATTTATAACTCGAATTAGTGTTTTTTTCGAGCTCACTCTGTATATTTTCGTTTTTTCGTATATTTATATACAGATTGTATCACGAAAAACGATTCAAGGAGATAAAATACCGATTTATAACTCGAATTACTGTTTTTTTCGAGCTCACTCTGTATATTTTCGTTTTTTCGTATATTTATATACAGATTGTACCACGAAAAACGATCCAAGGAGATAAAATACCGATTTATAACAAGAATTAGTGTTTTTTTCGAGCTCACTCTGTATATTTTCGTTTTTTCGTATATTTATATACAGATTGTACCACGAAAAACGATCCAAGGGGATAAAATACCGATTTATAACTCGAATTAGTGTTTTTTTCGAGCTCACTCTGTATATTTTCGTTTTTTCGTATATTTATATACAGATTGTATCACGAAAAACGATTCAAGGAGATAAAATACCGATTTATAACTCGAATTACTGTTTTTTTCGAGCTCACTCTGTATATTTTCGTTTTTTCGTATATTTATATACAGATTGTACCACGAAAAACCATCCAAGGAGATAAAATACCGATTTATAACAAGAATTAGTGTTTTTTTCGAGCTCACTCTGTATATTTTCGTTTTTTCGTATATTTATATACAGATTGTACCACGAAAAACGATCCAAGGGGATAAAATACCGATTTATAACTCGAATTAGTGTTTTTTTCGAGCTCACTCTGTATATTATCGATCAATGATGGTAATTTGAGTCGTAAATGATTTAAATGAAGTTTGTAGTACATACCGGATGTTAATAATTATTCGAAACGGAATATTTTCGTTTTTTCTTATATTTATATACAGATTGTACCACGAAAAACGTAATTGCATCCGTATCTTCTTTTCCAGACTATTCTAGGAGAACTCGAAGTCGTTCACGGTTCTATCGAAGTGAACGGCACAATTTCGTACGCTTCCCAAGAACCGTGGGTGTTCGCGGCGACCATACGTCAAAATATCACATTCGGAAGCGATTTCGATAAAAAAAAATACAACGAAGTCGTAAAATCGTGCACGTTGGAAAAGGATTTCAAACAATTCGAACACGGCGATTTGACTATCGTAGGAGAACGAGGCGCCTCGTTGAGCGGCGGCCAGAAAGCTCGGATCAATTTGGCGCGCGCCCTGTATAGAGACGCCGCCATTTATCTGTTGGACGATCCGTTATCGGCCGTCGATATCCACGTCTCCAAACATTTGTACGATAAATGCATCAACGGATTTTTGGCCAACAAAACGAGAATTTTAGTTACGCATCAAGTTCACCATTTGAAAAACGCCGATCACATCATTATATTAAATAACGTACGTACCGGTATATAAAAAACGAAAAAAAAAAAAAAAATGCGATTTCACGAGGGTTAATTTACAGGGTGTTATAGAAAACGAAGGATCTTTCAAAGAATTATCATCCAGCGATAATTTGTACGCTAAATTATTGACGTCAGAACCGGAATCGACTGAAGAGGAAAGACAGAAACAGGCCGAAACGTCGAAAATTACGCGAAAAAAATCTATTAAGGTGAGTATGGGGGAATTAATATGGAAAAACTACCCCCCACATCGACAAAACGATGTAAACGTCGAGGTGGGGAGATTAATAGGGGCGTGCGGTTGAAAATTTATTTATTTAAACTGTTTTTTTATTGTGGGCTGAATTTATACAAAATTATGTATCTGATTCGCTTAATTTAAACACTAAATACATTGAAATAGTCACTATTCACTAAAATATGCACTAAAACTTGTTACTTAACACTTATCACTAAATTTTAGTAAACTAATTTATTTAAATACACCGTCTATTTGTCTAGCACGATGTTTTCGTGATTATATCAGATTATGTACTATCACAGTTGTTTAAGGACTCGTTTATATACACTTTATACATATCCAGAATGTTTGAAACCTCTCTAATTTGATATAAATAGATAAAAACACCGTTTTAATAGATTGGTTTTGTGAAAACAGCTACAACTTAGTGTAAATTTCCGAAAGCGAAAGTATTATTATTTTTGGTCACCTCCTGTATACTATGTTACGTTAACATACTGAAATCTTTCAATTCGGGCCTAGAATTTCGAAAAAAATTCCCTTTTCTACTAAACTGTTGTCTAAAATTATGAAAACGTCAACAAAATTTCGATACTAGGTTATATACAGGTTGTTTGAAAATTAATTGACATTTTTAGTTGGAAAATTTTGAACTTTTTTCAATTATTCATCGTTTTTGTATAATTTTTTTAAATAAATTTTAGTTTTTAAAGTTAATATTACAAGTTTGAAATTATTTTCGATATTTCAATTTGTACAATTCGACAAATGTCTTTCGATACACCCCCTGTATACTATGTTACGTTAAAATACTGAAATCTTTCAATTTGGGCGTAGAATTTCGAAAAAAACTTCTTTTCCTACTAAACTGATGTCAGAAGTTACAAAAACGTCAACGAAATTTCGATACTAGGTTATATACAGGTTGTTTAAAAACTAATTGTCAATCTTAGTTGGAAATTTTTGAACTTTTACTGATTTTTTTGTAGTTTTTGTACGATTTTGTTTATTAATTATAGTTTTTCCTGTTAATATTACGAGTTTGAAATTATTTTCGATATTTCAATTTGTACAATTCGACAAATGTCTTTCGATACACCCCCTGTATACTATTTTACGTTAAAATACTGAAATCTTTCAATTTGGGCGTAGAATTTCGAAAAAAATTTCATTTCCTACTAAACTGATGTCAAAAGTTACAAAAACGACAACAAAATTTCGATACTAGGTTATATACAGGTTGTTTGAAAATTAATTGACATTTTTAGTTGGAAATTTTTGAACTTTTACTGATTTTTTTGGAATTATTGTACGATTTTGTCTATAAATTACAGTTTTTCGAGTAAAAATTTTATTTCTAATGTTATTTCCCACTTAAAATGGAAATTTTTTCCACAAGGCACTTGAACAAATTTGAATTTCTTTTCGAACATCTCACTTTTTGTAGAAACAAGTCATTTTTTCGTACGAGAAATGTAGTTAGAAGCGTTTTCTGACGCTCTTTTTCCTATTTTTCCATCGAAAAATTTACAAATCATTCACATTTCCGATTTATAAATATATCTATATATATATATATATATATATATATATATATATATATATATATATATATATATATATATATATAACCTAGTTTCCGAGGGGGCACTTCTATTTTCTCCCTACCTTTCCACAACTAACCTATAAATTGATGATAAAATCTACTCACGTCTCCCCAGAGTCGCCAATCTTCTTTAGCGAGCGGAGTCAGCGAACTGAGCATACCAGAAGCTCTCCTCCAAGAAGGTAACGAATCAGAAGACGACGAACCCGAGATACGAATGAAAGATCTCCAAGAAGAATCGTCCAAAGGCAAAATAAAAGGTTCGCTGTTTTGGAATTACCTAATCCGCGGCGGTAACACACCCTTCGTTTGTTTCGTGCTTTTTCTTTACGTTCTATCCCAAGTCGTGGCCAGTTCCGTGGATTTTTTCGTCAGCAAATGGGTGAGTAATCATCTATTACCGAAACCGGTTTTCATATCACCGCGCCTCTTCAGCACAACGCAATTTTTAATTTAAATCCGCTTGTTGTTCCAAGGTAAATATAGAAGAATCTCGAAACGGTACTTCGTTTTTAAATGTAACCGAAGATGTCGTTATCAAACATACAGAGTGGAGTACTATGACTTGCGTCGATGTATTCGCCGCGGGGTTGGCGGTTCTATTTTTGGTAGCGATCAGCAGATCGATGCTTTTTTATAAATTGGCGATGTGGAGTTCGCAGAATTTACACGATATGATGTTCAATAGCGTAATTGCCGCACCAATGAGATTTTTCGATACGAATCCCAGCGGGAGGATACTTAATAGATTTTCTAAAGACATTGGTGCTATAGATGAATGGCTACCGAAAGCTATATTAGACGCCGGACAAGTGAGTCTCGTTTTTATTTACAAATTTATTAAAAATAATCAATTAATATGTTTTTTAATAAAAAAAATTTCGTTTAGAAACTATATTTTCTAAAATTACCGATTTAAAATTAAACGTGGCAACGTAGCAAATATGAATGTATTTTCCATCATGTCTACTCGACTCCCGATTGTTTTGTTTATCGTCATTGATGACGCATAACGTGACTATTATATATAATAATAAACAGTATATTTAATAATTAATGGATGACTGAATATTTAATATCTTTCTAAAATAACTCGATTTAAACAATTATTGTTTTTTTTTTCGAAATATTAATCATAGAATCGTTATTTTCATGTTTCATTTATCGTCTAAAGAATAACTTCGGTGATGATCGGATTTTATCGGTCTTAAAATTAGACGGTCACAAAAGCGAGCGGTAAAAACCTATCGTTACAATAATTTACGCAGTTGCCAGATTTTTTTTTTAAATTGTATTTATAAGATAAAAAACAATATTAAATTTAATTCTTCAACCACGTTGCCGGTTCGTTTATGAATTATTTCGTTGTTTTTTTTTTGTTTGACAGATAATCCTCATGATGTGCGGTTCACTAATATTAGTCGCCATTGTGAATCCATATTTTTTGATATTCGTGTTTATATTGGCGTTCTTCTTCTTAACCATGAGACACGTATATTTGAAGTCTTCGAAAAATATCAAGAGACTTGAGGGGATAAGTAAGATTTTTACTATAATCTGCAAATTACTAATAATTTCGATTCATAATTCGACCGAATCTAACCTAACCTCGCTCGTCCTTATTTTGAGATTATCCCACAGGTTTTTAAAAGGAATTAGGTTAAACAATTTCGAAACTTCAAAAAAAAAAATGAAGAAATTTTTCATTCGACGTAATCCAACCCACGAAAAGGGGGGGGGACTAATCGCTCATAGCTTTTCCATACGAGTTAGTGCAATATATGGATTCGTCTGATCAAATCCTCCCCATTTTTTCCGAAAACTATGGTTCCCCATGCAAATTAACTATCTACACCTTAATCAGAATAACAAAACCTGATATTTCTTGATCTAACCTAACCTAATCGAAACTAACGTTGTTTGATCTAATCTAACCTAACTTTTCAACTGTCCAAAAATTGTCATATTTTTCAGTGAGGAGTCCAGTTTTTACTCATTTGAACGCGACTTTACAAGGTCTTACTACAATTAGATCTTTTGGCGCTCAGAAAATTCTAATGGAGGAATTTGACAAACACCAAGATTCCCATACTAGCGCCTGGTTCATGTACATAGCCGCCAGTTCAGCTTTCGGCTTCTACCTCGACGTATTGTGCTTCTTCTTTATAACAACAATCACATTTTCCTTACTTTGTTTCGGAGAAGGTAAATTATTATATGAAAAATATTTTAGTCGATGGAAAACATCGTTTCTTTTTGCACAGCTTTGAATCTCAAAGGAGGCGAAATCGGTTTGGCGATAACTCAGGCTACCGCCCTCACAGGAATGGTTCAATGGGGTATACGACAATCGGCAGAAGTCACTAATCAATTGATGAGCGTCGAAAGGGTGTTGGAATACAAAGCTTTACCCGCAGAAAAACAACCAGTCGTTCCAAAAAAACCCGAAAAATCTTGGCCGAAAAAAGGGCATATCCGATTCAAAAATATGGGATTGAGATACATTGAAAACGGGCCTCTAACACTAAAGAATCTCGATTTATCGATAAATCCAAATGAGAAGGTAAATAATAATTTATTTTTTATGATTCCAGATATATTTTTAATAATATCAAGTCAAATAATTGTTAATTTATGCTGTTAAACCCTCATAATCGATAAAATTTTCCATCATATATCATTAATCGTATCTAAATTATTATAATGAGGTGTACTTACCAATAAGTAATCCTTTAAACTATAATTATCCTTATTATTTACACTAAATTACATTATCATCAGGATAAAGTTTTCATAATTAAATCACTTCTTAACATGTTTTACATACCTTCCTATAAACATTCACTAATTTCATTTTTTTTTACTATTTATCACTGTTTAATTAGTTTTATCATTATTATTCACGATTAAATAACTAATATTAACTAAATTAAGTTTGTTTTTCTTATTTTCATTTAGTAGTAGATGAATATTTTTGTTTTATTGTAATTATGCTAACCTCAAAATTGTTATTGGCGGTATATAAACAATTTTAATATCAAAAAGAATCTTTACTACGATTTCCGGTGAAACAAATAGGTAATTCTTATAATACAAAATGCAGAATTACTTCGTTAAATAAACAGTTTTTTGATAAAATACGTCCAAATAAAATAAAAAAACAATTCAACGACCTCCCACATAAAACAAAACCGAGCGTTGACACAACGATGATTCTTCTTTTTGCGATTAGACGGGCCTCAGCCGTAGAGGTTATTCAGCATATAAATGAGAAATTTTATGATTCATACACTAGTAGATGATTGTAAATTTACTCGTAAAATGTGATTTTACAGATTATGTAATTATAATTTTGTGATTTTACTGATTATAATTTAATATTTGAGAAAGTTTGAAAATTTATTTTGGTAGTTAAGTATTCAAATGTCTTATACTGTAAAAGGCCATAAACGTTATTCGGAAGATTAGTAAATAAAATGGTTTATTGGAATGAATTCTTAAGAAAGTTTTTGATAGTATTATATAATATTACTTTCAAATTATAAATTAAAAATGAATATAATTATCATTTTTCATAATTATAATACATCTATTGATATACAGTGTGCATCAAAAGTGACGTCAAGTAAATAAAAATATTTCTACTATTAATAAATTGAGAAATATTTAGATAATAATGAAAACAGATCAAAATGTAGTAAAAATACGCTTTGAAATCGTGATTTCAATTCTAGGTATTTATAAGATGTAAAAAAATTAACATTAGATACTGTTTTTGATTTATATAAGAAATATAGCTTTGCAACTTTTGAAATAACCCCAAATAAAGATAATTATTGTCATATTTATTATTAGGTTGGTATAGTAGGAAGAACCGGCGCTGGAAAATCATCACTGATCGCCGCTTTATTCAGATTAGCTAAAGTCGAAGGTGAAATTAACATCGACGATATCGATACAAAAGATTTGATTTTAGAAGATCTTCGATCGAAGATTTCCATAATTCCTCAAGATCCTGTACTATTTTCCGGTACTTTACGTTACAATTTAGACCCGTTCGAAGAATACGCCGACGAAGTACTTTACAAAGCAATCGAAGACGTCGAATTAAAAGATCCCGCCAACGTAATCAATAGATTGGAGAACAGGGTGATGGACAGGGGGTCCAATTACAGCGTGGGGCAAAGGCAATTGATATGTTTGGCGAGGGCTATTATTAGGAATAATAAAATTTTGATGCTGGATGAAGCTACGGCTAATGTAGATCCACAGTAAGTGACATTTTTATTTACTTCAGTGACAATTTCAACGTTAAGTCATTTTTTATTTTTGTATTCTTGTAGGACTGACGCTTTAATTCAAAAAACTATTAGGAAAAAATTTGCGAATTGTACGGTGTTGACCGTAGCTCATAGATTGAACACCATCATGGATTCCGATAAAGTTCTGGTGATGGATTCGGGTGCTATGGTGGAATTCGATCACCCCTATTTACTTTTACAAAATCCAAATGGTGTTTTTTACAAAATGGTCACTGAAACTGGGAAAAATCTCGGCGAACAACTCACGAAAATCGCGAAAGAAAATTATGAAAGGCATCCACCTCTTCCCGAGTAGTTTTCTTTTTGTCCGAGGGGTTTATACGGGGAAATATTTTTTATAAGCTATGTACAGAGTATTTTTTACTTGATAGTATTGATATGTTTATATATTAAGATTTTTATATGGAAAATTTTGGATATTTTTTATGAAAAATGGCGAGATTTACGAATTATACAAATACTCTTGATTGTTAAATTTATTATTAAAAGTGTACTTAAATTATTGGCGTCGTTTCATTTCAAAAATTCTACTTTTCACCTTTTCAAATAACGAAATAAAATTTTATTGAGTCTAATACTATATAGGGTGGTCAAATTTAGAACGAAATCCGTTACGGAAATGTATCAAAACAAAATCCTCCATTTGAGATGAGTTTTGTATACAGGGTTTTCCATAATACGATTGGTACGTTCCGTATAATAAATTTTGTCAAAAAAATTCGCTAGAGGCCGTATTAAACTGAAATTATTACTTAAATTCTAGAAATTGATCGACCGGTTTCGTTATTGTGGGATCTCTTCAGAGCAGCGCACAAAGAGACAAAAAAAATGGCCGAAACAAGAAAAATATGAAAGGCGGAATACCTGGCATCATTAAAACCTTGATATAATCATAAATAAACAATTTAATTATTAAATGATGACTTTTTCTTTTAAATATAGATTAAATATTTTATCTCTGATAGCGAATGTAAACACGTAGATTTAGTAGACGTACATTATTATCAATTTATTATTTTCGTAATCGTGCAAAAGCAGTTGGTGACAAGTTTCTTCAAAGATTATGTCACTTTAAGTTGAAATATGTCATCGGTGTTAATAAGGGTGAGTTTCCTATAAACAGGAATATATTATAATGTAAGTTATGTACCATAGATCAACCGCGACGCTATACTGCGAGTGTTAGGTTTTTCCAACAACGTTGCCACACTTAGAAAATAGTATCGGAGTTAAGGAAATGGTTTAGAGATTTTTTTTTATATACAGTGTGACGTAGTTAGGCGTGGGTCATAGACTTCGCCATTTTAAAAAGATTTTCTGGTTTTTTTTACGAATTTTCCATTTTTCAAGATTTTGGATTTTTTAAGAAATGGATGAATTTCCTAAAATTTTCGAAAATCTCTCAGATCTCTTTAATTTTCCGAATAGTTTTCTGTATATAACGACTTTTTACGAATTTTTCAATTTTATTTTCCATATTTCAAAGATTTAAAAATTTTCCCCCGTATTTTCGTACGATTTTTTCAAATTTTCCTTAAATCATGGAATTTCTCTCTAAATTTTCCGCATATTTCACTTTTTACGAGTTTTTTCCAAACCGCTTTTAGATCTTTTGATTTTTCGAAATTTTCCATATTTGATAAATTTTTTCATTATTTTGAGGATTTTTCGCATTTTCTCCAAAAAAACCCCCCAATAAACAAACTTCGTACGATTTTTTCCAATTTTTCGAATTTTCCAAAAGTTTTTCCGCATATTTCACTTTTTACGAGTTTTATATATTTATTTTTCATTATTCAATGATTTTAATATATTTTCTTCGAATTTTCCAACATTTCCAAACCTCATTCAGATCTTTTGATTTTCCGAAATTTTCCATATTTGATAGATTTTTCATTATTTTTAGGATTTTTCGCATTTTCCCCAAAAAAAACCCCCCAATAAACAAACTTCGTACGATTTTTTCCAATTTTTCGAATTTTCCAAAAGTTTTTCCGCATATTTCACTTTTTACGAGTTTTATATATTTATTTTTCATTATTCAATGATTTTAATATATTTTCTTCGAATTTTCCAACATTTCCAAACCTCATTCAGATCTTTTGATTTTCCGAAATTTTCCATATTTGATAGATTTTTCATTATTTTTAGGATTTTTCGCATTTTCCCCCAAAAAACATCCCAATAAACAAACTTCGTACGATTTTTTCCAATTTTTCGAATTTTCCAAAAGTTTTTCCGCATATTTCACTTTTTACGAGTTTTATATATTTATTTTTCATTATTCAATGATTTTAATATATTTTCTTCGAATTTTCCAACATTTCCAAACCTCATTCAGATCTTTTGATTTTCCGAAATTTTCCATAATTGATAGATTTTTCATTATTTTTAGGATTTTTCGCATTTTCCCCAAAAAAACCCCCCAATAAACAAACTTCGTACGATTTTTTCCAATATTTCGAATTTTCCAAAAGTTTTTCCGCATATTTCACTTTTTACGAGTTTTATATATTTATTTTTCATTATTCAATGATTTTAATATATTTTCTTCGAATTTTGCAATATTTCCAAACCTCATTCAGATCTTTTGATTTTCCGAAATTTTCCATAATTGATAGATTTTTCATTATTTTTAGGATTTTTCGCATTTTCCCCCAAAAAACCCCCCAATAAACAAACTTCGTACGATTTTTTCCAATTTTTCGAATTTTCCAAAAGTTTTTCCGCATATTTCACTTTTTACGAGTTTTATATATTTATTTTTCATTATTCAATGATTTTAATATATTTTCTTCGAATTTTCCAACATTTCCAAACCTCATTCAGATCTTTTGATTTTCCGAAATTTTCCATAATTGATAGATTTTTCATTATTTTTAGGATTTTTCGCATTTTCCCCAAAAAAACCCCCCAATAAACAAACTTCGTACGATTTTTTCCAATTTTTCGAATTTTCCAAAAGTTTTTCCGCATATTTCACTTTTTACGAGTTTTATATATTTATTTTTCATTATTCAATGATTTTAATATATTTTCTTCCAATTTTCCAACATTTCCAAACCTCATTCAGATCTTTTGATTTTCCGAAATTTTCCATAATTGATAGATTTTTCATTATTTTGAGGATTTTTCGCATTTTCCCCAAAAAAACCCCCAATAAACAAACTTCGTACGATTTTTTCCAATTTTTCGAATTTTCCAAAAGTTTTTCCGCATATTTCACTTTTTACGAGTTTTATATATTTATTTTTCATTATTCAATGATTTTAATATATTTTCTTCGAATTTTCCAACATTTCCAAACCTCATTCGGATCTTTTGATTTTCCGAAATTTTCCATAATTGATAGATTTTTCATTATTTTTAGGATTTTTCGCATTTTCCCCAAAAAAACCCCCCAATAAACAAACTTCGTACGATTTTTTCCAATTTTTCGAATTTTCCAAAAGTTTTTCCGCATATTTCACTTTTTACGAGTTTTATATATTTATTTTTCATTATTCAATGATTTTAATATATTTTCTTCGAATTTTCCAACATTTCCAAACCTCATTCAGATCTTTTGATTTTCCGAAATTTTCCATATTTGATAGATTTTTCATTATTTTTAGGATTTTTCGCATTTTCCCCCAAAAAACATCCCAATAAACAAACTTCGTACGATTTTTTCCAATTTTTCGAATTTTCCAAAAGTTTTTCCGCATATTTCACTTTTTACGAGTTTTATATATTTATTTTTCATTATTCAATGATTTTAATATATTTTCTTCGAATTTTGCAATATTTCCAAACCTCATTCAGATCTTTTGATTTTCCGAAATTTTCCATAATTGATAGATTTTTCATTATTTTTAGGATTTTTCGCATTTTCCCCAAAAAAACCCCCCAATAAACAAACTTCGTACGATTTTTTCCAATTTTTCGAATTTTCCAAAAGTTTTTCCGCATATTTCACTTTTTACGAGTTTTATATATTTATTTTTCATTATTCAATGATTTTAATATATTTTCTTCGAATTTTGCAATATTTCCAAACCTCATTCAGATCTTTTGATTTTCCGAAATTTTCCATAATTGATAGATTTTTCATTATTTTTAGGATTTTTCGCATTTTCCCCAAAAAAAACCCCCCAATAAACAAACTTCGTACGATTTTTTCCAATTTTTCGAATTTTCCAAAAGTTTTTCCGCATATTTCACTTTTTACGAGTTTTATATATTTATTTTTCATTATTCAATGATTTTAATATATTTTCTTCGAATTTTGCAACATTTCCAAACCTCATTCGGATCTTTTGATTTTCCGAAATTTTCCATAATTGATAGATTTTTCATTATTTTTAGGATTTTTCGCATTTTCCCCAAAAAAACCCCCAATAAACAAACTTCGTACGATTTTTTCCAATTTTTCGAATTTTCCAAAAGTTTTTCCGCATATTTCACTTTTTACGAGTTTTATATATTTATTTTTCATTATTCAATGATTTTAATATATTTTCTTCGAATTTTCCAACATTTCCAAACCTCATTCGGATCTTTTGATTTTCCGAAATTTTCCATAATTGATAGATTTTTCATTATTTTGAGGATTTTTCGCATTTTCCCCAAAAAAACCCCCAATAAACAAACTTCGTACGATTTTTTCCAATTTTTCGAATTTTCCAAAAGTTTTTCCGCATATTTCACTTTTTACGAGTTTTATATATTTATTTTTCATTATTCAATGATTTTAATATATTTTCTTCGAATTTTCCAACATTTCCAAACCTCATTCAGATCTTTTGATTTTCCGAAATTTTCCATAATTGATAGATTTTTCATTATTTTTAGGATTTTTCGCATTTTCCCCAAAAAAACCCCCCAATAAACAAACTTCGTACGATTTTTTCCAATTTTTCGAATTTTCCAAAAGTTTTTCCGCATATTTCACTTTTTACGAGTTTTATATATTTATTTTTCATTATTCAATGATTTTAATATATTTTCTTCGAATTTTCCAACATTTCCAAACCTCATTCGGATCTTTTGATTTTCCGAAATTTTCCATAATTGATAGATTTTTCATTATTTTGAGGATTTTTCGCATTTTCCCCAAAAAAACCCCCCAATAAACAAACTTCGTACGATTTTTTCCAATTTTTCGAATTTTCCAAAAGTTTTTCCGCTTAAAATCTCAGTTTAATCGTAAATTGAATCAAAAGGTTAAAAAACGCCAACCTCGATCTCACAAACTGGCAACACAGCTTAGCAAACAAATAATTTAATGAATTGTTCACGCCTCAAATGTTATATCATTTTGTAAGAAATTTTATTAAATTGTAAACAACGTGGCAACGTCGCTTTAGTCATTGTTAGTAAAGCTGAAAGCTTTCATTTAAAAATTAAATCACTCAGGTCATAAAATTAAAAGGTCAATTACGTGAAAATATCAATTCAAACTAGTTATGTATTGAAAAATATAATAAAAATAAAGCAAAAAACGGCGTTTTTCTATGTTGTTTCGTGAAATAATAAATAAAAGAAACACTAAAAAAATTAATCAAAATAAAACTTTACTCGTAACAGTCTTTATAGTATTAGAAAATTTAAATTAGGCAACGTCGTTTTTATACACCGAAGTTAAAGAAATCTGTAGTAGACATTACAAAGTTCAACATATTAACAACAGATGGCCGAACGTTTCTAACGTAACACATAGTAATACATACCCGAGAAATAGACAGAGGCGTACTAGCAATTTTATAGAGGTTTCAGTATTAAGCAATAATTTTATATTTATTTTATAACGGTGACGAAAATTATTATTACTCAATTAATATAATTGGAATTATGTAATTTTACCACAACCTACACCAGTCTGATAAATTTTATCTCTCACAATATCGAAAGATAAATGTGGAACAACCAGTTTTATAATTAAAATGAATTATATGTTATACGACAAGTAATTATTATAATTAGTGAAATCAAGAGGCGTAAGAACACATTCTGTGTTATAGTAAACAGTATAATGTTGAGGTTAAGTCAAATACGAATTATTTTATGTTAAAACAGGTAAATTAATAAATAAATAAATTATTTAAGTTAACTCAAATTGTATTTCCACATTTTAGAACAATGTATATTGAATATTTTGTTATTTTATCAAATTTTCGTATTGTAATTGGGACAGGGACGTAGCAAGGGGGAAAACTACATTTTTTATATGAAAATCTTTGGCGGAAAACGGCGTCATTGATTTATTTATTATTTATTGACCCACTTTCGACAATCACATGTAATCGTTCGAAGAGGTATCATAAAATTGAGATAAATATAATATGGGTTATTAATTATTTTATTATCTCTGTAATTGCTTTAAAAGATTGTAGATTAGATAAAGATCTGTCAATAAAAGATTCAATTTTATAACCAAAGTAAATCATTTCAGTTTAAATGAATAAATAGTGTGGTATTTACATTAAGAAATTTGACCAAAGACAAAAAGAATTATATCAGGTGACGTTCAAACAAGGTTGCCAAGTTTTGTAAATAGTTTACAGATTTAGGGAATGTAATTCAAGTTATTAACATTTTTGACTTTAAATCGTCAATTATCTAAATTATTATTAAAATTTGAATGTTTAATTAAACAGGGGCGGCTTTAGAACCTTCACGAATATATAACGTTGCCAAACTTTGTAAATAATATACAGATTTAGGGAATGTAATTCAAATTATTAACATTTTTGACTTTAAATCGTCAATTATCTAAATTATTATTAAAATTTGAATGTTTAATTAAACAGGGGCGGCTTTAAAACCTTCACGAATATACAACGTTGCCAAGTTTTGTAAATAGTTCACAGATTTAGGGAATGTAATTCAAGTTATTAACATTTTTGACTTTAAATCGTCAATTATCTAAATTATTATTAAAATTTGAATGTTTAATTAAACAGGGGCGGCTTTAAAACCTTCACGAATATACAACGTTGCCAAGTTTTGTAAATAGTTCACAGATTTAGGGAATGTAATTCAAGTTATTAACATTTTTGACTTTAAATCGTCAACTATCTAAATTATCATTGAAATTTGAATGTTTAATTGAACAGGGGCGGCTTTAAAACCTTCACGAATATACAACGTTGCCAAGTTTTGTAAATAGTTCACAGATTTAGGGAATGTAATTCAAATTATTAACATTTTAGACTTTAAATCGTCAATTATCTAAATTATTATTAAAATTTGAATGTTTAATTAAACAGGGGCGGCTTTAAAACCTTCACGAATATACAACGTTGCCAAGTTTTGTAAATAGTTCACAGATTTAGGGAATGTAATTCAAATTATTAACATTTTTGACTTTAAATCGTCAATTATCTAAATTATCATTGAAATTTGAATGTTTAATTGAACAGGGGCGGCTTTAAAACCTTCACGAATATACAACGTTGCCAAGTTTTGTAAATAGTTTACAGATTTAGGGAATGTAATTCAAGTTATTAACATTTTTGACTTTAAATCGTCAACTATCTAAATTATCATTGAAATTTGAATGTTTAATTGAACAGGGGCGGCTTTAAAACCTTCACGAATATACAACGTTGCCAAACTTTGTAAATAATATACAGATTTAGGGAATGTAATTCAAGTTATTAACATTTTTGACTTTAAATCGTCAATTATCTAAATTATCATTGAAATTTGAATGTTTAATTAAACAGGGGCGGCTTTAAAACCTTCACGAATATACAACGTTGCCAAACTTTGTAAATAATATAGAGATTTAGGGAATGTAATTCAAGTTATAACATTTTTGACTTTAAATTATCAATTATCCAAATTATCATTGAAATTTGAATGTTTAATTGAACAGGGGCGGCTTTAAAACCTTTACGAATATACAACGTTGCCAAGTTTTGTAAATAGTATACAGATCTAGGGAATGTAATTCAAGTTATTAACATTTTAGACTTTAAATCGTCAATTATCCAAATTATCATTGAAATTTGAATGTTTAATTAAACAGGGGCGGCTTTAAAACCTTCACGAATATACAACGTTGCCAAACTTTGTAAATAATATACAGATTTAGGGAATGTAATTCAAGTTATTAACATTTTAGACTTTAAATCGTCAATTATCCAAATTATCATTGAAATTTGAATGTTTAATCAAACAGGGGCGGCTTTAAAACCTTCACGAATATACAACGTTGCCAAACTTTGTAAATAGTATACAGATTTAGGGAATGTGATTCAAGTTATTAACATTTTAGACTTTAAATCGTCAATTATCCAAATTATCATTGAAATTTGAATGTTTAATCAAACAGGGGCGGCTTTAAAACCTTCACGAATATACAACGTTGCCAAACTTTGTAAATAATATACAGATTTAGGGAATGTAATTCAAGTTATTAACATTTTAGACTTTAAATCGTCAATTATCCAAATTATCATTGAAATTTGAATGTTTAATCAAACAGGGGCGGCTTTAAAACCTTCACGAATATACAACGTTGCCAAACTTTGTAAATAGTATACAGATTTAGGGAATGTGATTCAAGTTATTAACATTTTAGACTTTAAATCGTCAATTATCCAAATTATCATTGAAATTTGAATGTTTAATTAAACAGGGGCGGCTTTAAAACCTTCACGAATATACAACGTTGCCAAACTTTGAAAATAATATACAGATTTAGGGAATGTAATTCAAGTTATTAACATTTTTGACTTTAAATCGTCAATTATCCAAATTATCATTGAAATTTGAATGTTTAATTGAACAGGGGCGGCTTTAAAATCTTCACGAATATACAACGTTGCCAAACTTTGTAAATAGTATACAGATTTAGGGAATGTAATTCAAGTTATAACATTTTAGACTTTAAATCGTCAATTATCCAAATTATCATTGAAATTTGAATGTTTAATTAAACAGGGGCGGCTTTAAAACCTTCACGAATATACAACGTTGCCAAACTTTGTAAATAATATACAGATTTAGGGAATGTAATTCAAGTTATTAACATTTTTGACTTTAAATCGTCAATTATCCAAATTATCATTGAAATTTGAATGTTTAATTGAACAGGGGCGGCTTTAAAACCTTCACGAATATACAACGTTGCCAAACTTTGTAAATAATATACAGATTTAGGGAATGTAATTCAAGTTATTAACATTTTAGACTTTAAATCGTCAATTATCCAAATTATCATTGAAATTTGAATGTTTAATTGAACAGGGGCGGCTTTAAAACCTTCACGAATATACAACGTTGCCAAACTTTGTAAATAGTATACAGATTTAGGGAATGTAATTCAAGTTATAACATTTTAGACTTTAAATCGTCAATTATCCAAATTATCATTGAAATTTGAATGTTTAATTAAACAGGGGCGGCTTTAAAATCTTCACGAATATACAACGTTGCCAAACTTTGTAAATAATATACAGATTTAGGGAATGTAATTCAAGTTATTAACATTTTTGACTTTAAATCGTCAATTATCCAAATTATCATTGAAATTTGAATGTTTAATTGAACAGGGGCGGCTTTAAAATCTTCACGAATATACAACGTTGCCAAACTTTGTAAATAGTATACAGATTTAGGGAATGTAATTCAAGTTATAACATTTTAGACTTTAAATCGTCAATTATCCAAATTATCATTGAAATTTGAATGTTTAATTGAACAGGGGCGGCTTTAAAATCTTCACGAATATACAACGTTGCCAAACTTTGTAAATAGTATACAGATTTAGGGAATGTAATTCAAGTTATAACATTTTAGACTTTAAATCGTCAATTATCCAAATTATCATTGAAATTTGAATGTTTAATTAAACAGGGGCGGCTTTAAAACCTTCACGAATATACAACGTTGCCAAACTTTGTAAATAATATACAGATTTAGGGAATGTAATTCAAGTTATTAACATTTTTGACTTTAAATCGTCAATTATCCAAATTATCATTGAAATTTGAATGTTTAATTGAACAGGGGCGGCTTTAAAACCTTCACGAATATACAACGTTGCCAAACTTTGTAAATAGTTCACAGATTTAGGGAATGTAATTCAAGTTATAACATTTTAGACTTTAAATCGTCAATTATCCAAATTATCATTGAAATTTGAATGTTTAATTGAACAGGGGCGGCTTTAAAACCTTCACGAATATACAACGTTGCCAAACTTTGTAAATAATATACAGATTTATGGAATGTAATTCAAGTTATTAACATTTTAGACTTTAAATCGTCAATTATCCAAATTATCATTGAAATTTGAATGTTTAATTGAACAGGGGCGGCTTTAAAACCTTCACGAATATATAATTTCGTAACTATTTATTAAAATATCTCCAAAATCATGTATATTTTATAAGTTTTAGGTTAAAATATTTTTCAGGATCAAATAATATAAAATAAGTTCAAAAAGGACGCGAAAAAAAAAAAAATGGAAATAACTCAAGAAAAGTATTATCCCAATCCCAGGGAGAAAGCGAATCAGTTTTCCGTCTTATTTTTCGGGTAAATAAAAATTTTTAATACAATCGACACTCAACACCCCCTCAAAACTATCTGGATTTCAGGTTCGCTTACGAAATGTTCAAAAAAGGCTACAAAAAAACATTAGAAGTAGAAGATTTATATAATCCTCTCAATATCGATAGAAGTAAATTGCTCGGAGACGTCTTACAGAAGTAAGAAATTTCATAATTTATTTATACAGTGCCCCAATAAAAAAAAATATATTTTGTAAACTGTAAACCAAGGAATCGAGTTGTTTTCTCGTCCAGATCCTTCTATAATGAATTAAGATCGAAATTCGTAGCAGGCGCTGCTCTGATGTACGTCTAGAGCGGCGTTGCCAAGTTGTGAATCCCCAATCACGTTCGTTTTGTGTGTAGAGTTTCGTTCAAACTGGATTCGACGTTGTTATAGGAATTGGGATGTGCAAATAGAAAAATCGAAAAATACGAATTCGAAACCGAGTTTATTGAAAGCTCTAGTCGCAACGTTTTGGTTGGAATACTTCAAACTAGCAATAATGGCGGCCGTAACGGATCTTTGCTTGAAAACGGTACAACCTCAAATTTTGGGTATGCTATTGGCATATTTCAAGCCAGAATCCGAAGTAACGAGATCAGAAGCTTCCATGTACGCCGGGATCATAGTTCTGATCAATATTTGTAATTTTTCCATTGGAGGTAGATATATGTTGGAGGCTTTCCATAGCGGTATGAGGATACGAGCTGCTTGTTGTGCCCTTATGTATAGAAAGGTATTTTTCGCGAAAAAAATCACGAAAATTCGAGAAAAAAAATTCGTCCATTATCGTTTTAGGCGTTGAAATTGAGTAAAACGGCTTTAGGTGATACTGCTTCGGGGAAAATCGTGAACCTTCTATCTAACGACGTTAGTAGATTTGATGTCGTGTCGTTATTTATAAATCAAATGTGGATAGCGCCACTGGGATCTCTAATTATAATGGGGCTTTTGTACAAAGAGACTGGATATGCTGGGGTCGTTGGAATTTTTGCCGTTTTCATCGTAGTTTCCATACAAAGTAAGTAATTACAACA
The DNA here is from genome assembly GCF_026230105.1 of Diorhabda sublineata. NCBI lineage: Eukaryota > Metazoa > Arthropoda > Insecta > Coleoptera > Chrysomelidae > Diorhabda > Diorhabda sublineata. The sequence continues at coordinate 36,771,059 of NC_079478.1, forward strand.
AAAAAATACATTCATACATTTATTTCATAATAATTAACTGAAAAAACGAAAAAAAACTAATCAAATTAACCAACGATTTAATTTAATTAAGTTATATTGAGATTTACCGACAATGACGAAGACGTGACAACCGCGCAATAAACGAGACATCGCTACTAGAACATTTTTTATTAATACTTGACGTTTACTAGCTTTTTAAAAATAAATTTAATCATTATAATGAAAATACAGTTATAAAAAATTATATTAACAATTAATTACAGTATGCAATAATTTTAATTTACTAAGAAATGGCTTTTAATTATTTGCATCATATCAAGCTACCGAAATGTACTAATTATATAAAAAAAATAGTACTTGGATATTATATATTATACTTATAGATATAAAAATGTCTCTATTAATCAATAAAACATAAGTTTTGGGTATTTTATGATCCTGAAATGCATAAATTTCGATGCAAAGTCTTAAAAAATTTGAGGTTATATATAAATTTACAACTTACCCGTAATATGGAAAGTTTTACTTGCAATTACTCATTATAATATTAAAAAAAAAGCACATTTTATAATTACGATACACTTTAACACTAAATATAAACACTATAATTGCTTATATAACTAAAAAAACACTAATAAACAAAATAAAATCACGAAACAACTGTAATGACATGTATATAAAATGGCGCGCAGCTAACTTTAATTGTTGACTGCTATCCTACAGCGTTGCCACGTAGAGTAGCATAATTTTATTATTGAAAACATGTAAATTAATAATATTAATTTCAAGTGATTTTATGCACTTCATTTTTATGTTTAAATAATATTATATGCCTCTTGATTATTATTATTATTTTTATTACTTTCCCATTTTCTATATAGTTATATATATACTTCAATTTTAAAACAGTTTTCAAATAGTTTCTAGAAATAAAGCACGTTCTGACAATAGCGCACGATAGTAGGTGGCGTGTGTTTGAACTTATCGCCAGTGATGCCAGCTTGAACGTTTTTAACCTACATTTTAAAAAATTATTTGTACAAATGAATTTTGTTAGGGGAAAAATTTTTTAAAAAACACTATTAAAAATGCATTTCAATTTAATTCTATAAATAATATGTATCTTTGATTACCTATAATGTTGGATTCTTTTCCTTTTAATGTTTCCACTAAAAAAACGTATCACGTTTAAAGTTATATTATTTAGTGGTTCAAACTATCGACAACACTGTTTATATTCCTACGCGTATCGTTTTAGGTTATACCGGGAAATTATCGGCAAGATACAGAAAACAAACTGCGTTAAAAACTGACGAAAGAGTGAGGTTAATGGACGAAATAATATCCGGAATACAAGTGATCAAAATGTACGCTTGGGAAAATCCTTTTAGAAAAATTATTCGTTTTGCGAGAAAAGCCGAAATTAAATACGTCACAAAATCCTCATACGTCCGGGCATTATTCATGGCTTTTAATTTATTTACAACTAGATTTTCATTATTCGTAACTCTAATGACAATCGCGTTGTCAGAAGGAGAAATTACGGTCGCAAAGGTAAGATAAAGATAGCAAATAGTCGCGGTCACGAAACGTCAATCTGCTAAAGATACTAAATAGCCGCGGTCACGAAATACTAATCAGCTGGAACGTTGCCAATTTTAAAGGAAAATAAATGAAATATTTTCTATTACAAATTAAAGTGTATATTAATTTATAAGATTTTATTTACATTCAATTCGATAGAAATGGTGTGATTTTTGCGAACATTTACGAGGGGTGTATAAAAAATACTACTATTAAATACAGAAAAAGTAATATCTTATTCTAAAAATAAACAACAAGCATAACAAAACATTGTTTCGGCAACATTGTCTGCGTAATTTAATGTCAAATTAAGACCGTGGCTTTCTAAGACCTATAGCGGCGTTGTAATGTGTTTTGATTTATCAGGAAAAATTCGTATTTTTAGGTATTGGTAATATTTTATTTCAATTTACTTTCTAAGTCGATGTCGATTATGTTTACGAGGGATATATCAGAAATACTACTACTAAATACAGGAAAAATATATTTTTTTTCTAATAATAAAATTTTAGTTTCGGATCTACTTTCGTTACTGTCATTTCGGCAACATTGTCCTCGTAATTTAATTTCAAATTATGACCGTGGCTGTCTAAGACCTATAGCGGCGTTGTAATGTGTTTTGGTTTATCAGAAAAAATTCGTATTTTTAGGTATTCGTAATAATATTTTATTCAGGATACTTTCTATGTCTATGTCGATTATTTTTACGAGGGGTATATCAGAAATACTACTACTAAATATAGAAAAAATATATTTTTATTCTAATAATAAAACTTTAGTTTCGGATCTACTTTCTTTACTGTCATTTCGGCAACATTGTCCTCGTAATTTAATTTCAAATTATGACCGTGGCTGTCTAAGACCTATAGCGGCGTTGTAATGTGTTTTGGTTTATCAGGAAAAATTCGTATTTTTAGGTATTCGTAATAATATTTTATTCAGGATACTTTCAAAGTCGATGTTGATTATTTTTACGAGGGGTATATCAGAAATACTACTACTAAATATAGAAAAAATATATTTTTATTCTAATAATAAAACTTTAGTTTCGGATCTACTTTCGTTAATGTCATTTCCGCAACATTGTCCGCGTAATTTAATGTCAAATTGTGACCGTGGCTGTCTAAGACCTATAACGGCGTTGTAATGTGTTTTGGTTTATCAGCAAAAGTTCGTATTTTTAGGTATTCGTATATTTTATTCAGGATAGTTTCTATGTCTATGTCGATTATGCTTACGAGGGATATATCAGAACTACTACTACTAAATACAGGAAAAATATATTTTTTTTCTAATAATAAAATTTTAGTTTCGGATCTACTTTCGTTAATGTCATTTCGGCAACATTGTCCGCGTAATTTAATGTCAAATTATGACCGTGGCTGTCTAAGACCTATAGCGGCGTTGTAATGTGTTTTGGTTTATCAGGAAAAATTCGTATTTTTAGGTATTCGTAATAATATTTTATTCAGGATACTTTCTATGTCTATGTCGATTATTTTTACGAGGGGTATATCAGAAATACTATTACTAAGTACAGAAAAAATAATATATTTTTATTCTAATAATAAAATTTTAGTTATGGATTTATTTTCGTTAATGTCATTTCGGCAACATTGTCCGCGTAATCTGTAAATTATGACCGTGGCTGTTTATGATCTGTAGCGTCGTTGTCACGTTTTGGAGAAATTCGTATTTTTAGGTATTCGTGGTAATGTCTTATTTCAATTTACTTTCTATGTCGATGTCGACTATGTTTACGAGGGGTATATCAGAAATGGCCGAAGTTTTCGTAGCAATAAAAAGAATAAGAGATTTTCTTTTAAACGAAGAATTCGATCAAAGGAAAATACAAACTTACACGAACGGAAATATAAAGAGCGTCGACGATTTTACCGAAATGATAATTTTGAAAAATCTAACAGTAAAATGGAACCTCAGCTACAGCGACAACGCTCTCGAAAATATCAGTTTGAACGTGTCCGATGGGCAATTGGTGGGTATCATAGGACCTGTCGGTAGCGGCAAGAGCTCATTATTACAAACCATTTTAGGTAAGTTCTCTTATGGGGTAATCGATAGGGGTTGATTGGAAATTTTCAGGAGAACTCGACGTCACCAATGGAGATATGAAAATAAACGGACAAATATCTTATGCCTCGCAAGAACCTTGGGTATTCGCCGCCACCATACGACAAAATATCATTTTCGGCGAGGAATTCGATAAAAAACGTTACCATGACGTCATCCAAGCCTGCGCTTTAGAAAGAGATTTGGAACAATTCGTTAACGGCGATCAAACAATTGTGGGTCAGTAAAATTAAACACCCTGTATATATATATACACATATATCGATCTTTACGAAACTAATACAAAGTGATCCATTAATAAAAATTATCGAAAATATTATTTTCAATTTTTTGTGAACTACTTGTAGTTTCACCCCGTATAAAAAAAAACGAATTTCGAGTATTTTTTTCGTGAAAATATCGATTCTTGTAGTGATATTTGAATTAATATAAACAAAATACTGATTTTGAAAATCTTTTAAAAAAAAAAGTTACACTTATATTTGGCGACGGATAAACTGATTTATGTTATAGAATTTGATGTTTTTTTATGTACAGGTGACAGAGGTGCTTCTTTAAGCGGCGGTCAAAAAGCTAGAATAAATTTGGCGAGAGCAGTATACAGGGATGCCGATATTTATCTATTGGACGATCCTTTATCGGCTGTGGATATCCACATTTCCAAACATTTGTACGAAAAATGCATCAACGGATATTTAGCGAACAGAACGAAAATTCTAGTCACACATCAAGTACATTATTTGAAAGATGCAGATCACATCGTTATTTTAAATAACGTAAATATTAATATTATTATATAAATGAGTTTGCGTAGTGGGATTGTGGCGAAATTAAACACCGAAGTGTACTAATTTTGATATATTTCGAGTTTTCGATTACTTATGTATTTACCGATTGGGAATTAATTAGTTGAGAATAGAGGCGTTTCGAATTTCGTGGATTCTTTAAAAAAACATTCGAATTGAATATTCCTTTTTGAATTTGATGGTTTTTAATAGAATATACGTTGCAATTGTTAACTAATTAATACCCAAATCATATTGGTTAGGTGTTGGTGTTTTATTTTGCCACAATCCCACTAAGAAAACTTTCATAATCTAGGTGGCAAAGATTTCGTTTCAATTCGATTTATAAAATTTTTATTTATTTATATACAGGGTCGTATTGAAGATGAAGGTACGTTTAATTTGTTTTTTTTTTCATACAAGGGGATCTAAAATCTTGTACTAAAATTTTATTTACAAAATTCATATTTTGGAAATGGTTAAGCAATAATATGATCAAAATAATAAATTTATCATATGAAGATTTATAGCCAGTCCGGCCCTACCATTTGTTTACATTCTCTCAAGTTCGAATCAGGTCTGGACTCACAACATAGTCAGAATAAAAATATTAAGTACATTATGAAAATTGAAAAGTACGTAATTAATACAAAAGGGTTTTTCATACAAGGTGATCTAGAATATTGTACTAAAACATTATTTACAAAATTCATATTTTGGAAATAGTAATAAGATAATAAAATAATGAAAATAATAAATTCATCGTATGAGGATTCCGAGGCAGTCCGGCCCTAGTTTTTGTTTATATTCACCCAAGTTCGAATCAGGTCTGGACTCACAACATAGTCAGAATAAAAATATTAAGTACATTATGAAAATTGAAAAGTACGTAATTAATACAAAAGGGTTTTTCATACAAGGTGATCTAGAATCTTGTACTAAAATTTTATTTACAAAATTCAGATTTTGGAATAAGTAATAAGACAATAAAATAATGAAAATAATAAATTCATCGTATGAGGATTCCGAGGCAGTCCGGCCCTAGTTTTTGTTTATATTCACCCAAGTTCGAATCAGGTCTGGACTCACAACATAGTCAGAATAAAAATATTAAGTACATTATGAAAATTGAAAAGTACGTAATTAATACAAAAGGGTTTTTCATACAAGGTGATCTAGAATATTGTACTAAAACATTATTTACAAAATTCATATTTTGGAAATAGTAATAAGATAATAAAATAATGAAAATAATAAATTCATCGTATGAGGATTCCGAGGCAGTCCGGCCCTAGTTTTTGTTTATATTCACCCAAGTTCGAATCAGGTCTGGACTCACAACATAGTCAGAATAAAAATATTAAGTACATTATGAAAATTGAAAAGTACGTAATTAATACAAAAGGATTTTTTATACAAGGTGATCTAGAATCTTGTACTAAAATTTTATTTACAAAATTCAGATTTTGGAATAAGTAATAAGACAATAAAATAATGAAAATAATAAATTTATCGTATGAGGATTCCGAGGCAGTCCGGCCCTAGTTTTTGTTTATATTCACCCAAGTTCGAAACAGGTCTGGACTCACCACATAGTCAGAATAAAAATATTAAGTACATTATGAAAATTGAAAAGTACGTAATTAATACAAAAGGGTTTTTCATACAAGGTGATCTAGAATATTGTACTAAAACATTATTTACAAAATTCATATTTTGGAAATAGTAATAAGATAATAAAATAATGAAAATAATAAATTCATCGTATGAGGATTCCGAGGCAGTCCGGCCCTAGTTTTTGTTTATATTCACCCAAGTTCGAATCAGGTCTGGACTCACAACATAGTCAGAATAAAAATATTAAGTACATTATGAAAATTGAAAAGTACGTAATTAATACAAAAGGATTTTTTATACAAGGTGATCTAGAATCTTGTACTAAAATTTTATTTACAAAATTCAGATTTTGGAATAAGTAATAAGACAATAAAATAATGAAAATAATAAATTTATCGTATGAGGATTCCGAGGCAGTCCGGCCCTAGTTTTTGTTTATATTCACCCAAGTTCGAAACAGGTCTGGACTCACCACATAGTCAGAATAAAAATATTAAGTGCATTATGAAAATTGAAAAATACGTAATTAATACAAAAGGATTTTTTATACAAGGTGATCTAGAATCTTGTACTAAAATTTTATTTACAAAATTCAGATTTTGGAATAAGTAATAAGACAATAAAATAATGAAAATAATAAATTCATCGTATGAGGATTCCGAGGCAGTCCGGCCCTAGTTTTTGTTTATATTCACCCAAGTTCGAAACAGGTCTGGACTCACCACATAGTCAGAATAAAAATATTAAGTGCATTATGAAAATTGAAAAATACGTAATTAATACAAAAGGATTTTTTATACAAGGTGATCTAGAATCTTGTACTAAAATTTTATTTACAAAATTCAGATTTTGGAATAAGTAATAAGACAATAAAATAATGAAAATAATAAATTCATCGTATGAGGATTCCGAGGCAGTCCGGCCCTACTTTTTGTTTATATTCACCCAAGTTCGAAACAGGTCTGGACTCACCACATAGTCAGAATAAAAATATTAAGTACATTATGAAAATTGAAAACTACGTAATTAATACAAAAGGGTTTTTCATACAAGGTGATCTAGAATCTTGTACTGAAATTTTATTAACAAAATTCATATTTTGGAAATGGTAATAAGACACTAAAATAATCAAAATAATAAATTCTGCCACAATCTCACTTCGAAAACTCTCATAATCTAGATGGCAAAGATTCCGTTTTAATTCGATTTATAAAATGTTTATTTATTTATATACAGGGCCGTATTGAAGACGAAGGTACATTCAATCTGTTAGCTGCTAGTGACAACGTTTACGCTAAATTATTAACAGCCGAACCTGAAAATACCGAACAGCCAAAAAAAATGGAAAACGTGAAATTTTCGAGGCAGCTATCGCAACGGGTGAGTAAAATTGTTGTTTTCAAATTCGTCTCAGCGGAAAAACGTTTTTCATTTTTCTTCAAGAGTCGTAAAGATTCGATGGCTAGTTTATCCAGCGCTATGAGTATAGCTGATACTCTACCGGATTTAGAAGAAATTCACGACGATAACGACAAAGAAAAAGAATTCAACGTGAAGGATCTCCAAGAAGAATCTTCCAAAGGGAAAGTTCACGGTTCATTGTTATTCAAATATATGTTAGCCGGATCTAACATAATCGCAGTTATTTTGGTCATCCTTTTATATTTAGGTGAATATTGTATCGAAAAAATCGTTTCTGCGAGTGAATAAATTAATTTTTCAGGGGCCCAATTGTCTGCGAGTAGTGTCGACTACTGGGTGAGTTATTGGGTTAACGTCGAAGAAGCTAGAGCTGTTAATAACACCGTCACGTCGTTTTATTTAATACCTGCAATTGATTTAACCACCAGGAATTGTCTTTACATATACGCTACTTTTTTGACCGCCCTGTTTATTGTAGCTATGACCCGATCTATATTTTTTTATAAATTGGCCATGTTGAGCTCAGAAAAGTTGCATTACGTTATTTTTAATAACGTCGTTGAGGCTACGATGCGTTTTTTCGATACGAATCCGGGCGGCAGAATTTTGAACAGGTTTTCGAAAGATTTGGGCGCCATCGACGAAATGCTACCGAAAGCTATTTTGGATTCTACACAGGTGAGGTTTTTATTTGATATATTATGTAAGAATCGTAACGGAAGTCGTCGATTAGAAAATAGATGTTTTTTTTGAAAAAAATTCTTTGAACATTTAACCTCCAAATCTCATAAATTGATTCGGTGCTTAGGAATATCCCGTTCTCCATTTAAATTTAAATGAAAATAAAAAAATTGTTCTTAATATCTCGTAGAAAATAAAATTTTTTACCAAAAAAAGTTTTTTTCTCATATTTTAATCTGGGCTAGTGCGGCCCTACTTTTTGTTTACATTCACTCAAGTTTGAAACAGGTCTGGACTCACCACATAGTCAGAATAGAAATATTAAGTGTATTATGAAAATTGAAAACTATGTAATAATTCATAAGGGTTTTTCATACAGGGTGATCTAGAATATTGTACTGAAATTTTATTTGCAAAATTCATATTTTGGAAATGATAATATAAAAATAAGATAATCGAAATGATAAATTTATCGTATGAAGCTTCCCAGTCAGTCCAGCCCTGCTTTCTGTTTACATTCACTCTAGTTAGAGTCAGGTCTGGACTTAACACACAGTCAGAATAAAAATATTAAGTACATTATGAAAATTGAAAACTATGTAATAATTCATAAGGGTTTTTTATACAAGGTGATATAGAATATTGTACTGAAATTTTATTTGCAAAATTCATATTTTGGAAATGATAAGAAAAAAATAAGATAATCGAAATGATAAATTTATCGTATGAAGCTTCCCAGTCAGTCCAGCCCTGCTTTCTGTTTACATTCACTCTAGTTAGAGTCAGGTCTGGACTTAACACACAGTCAGAATAAAAATATTAAGTACATTATCAAAATTGAAAACTATGTAATAATTCATAAGGGTTTTTTATACAAGGTGATCTAGAATATTGTACTGAAATTTTATTTGCAAAATTCATATTTTGGAAATGATAATATAAAAATAAGATAATCAAAATGATAAATTTATCGTATGAAGCTTCCCAGCCGGTCCAGCCCTGCTTTCTGTTTACATTCACTCTAGTTAGAGTCAGGTCTGGACTCAACACACAGTCAGAATAAAAATATTAAGTACATTATGAAAATTGAAAACTATGTAATAATTCATAAGGGTTTTTCATACAGGGTGATCTAGAATATTGTACTGAAATTTTATTTGCAAAATTCATATTTTGGAAATGATAATATAAAAATAAGATAATCAAAATGATAAATTTATCGTATGAAGCTTCCGAGCCGGTCCAGCCCTGCTTTCTGTTTACATTCACTCTAGTTAGAGTCAGGTCTGGACTTAACACACAGTCAGAATAAAAATATTAAGTACATTATGAAAATTGAAAACTATGTAATAATTCATAAGGGTTTTTTATACAAGGTGATATAGAATATTGTACTGAAATTTTATTTGCAAAATTCATATTTTGGAAATGATAAGAAAAAAATAAGATAATCGAAATGATAAATTTATCGTATGAAGCTTCCCAGTCAGTCCAGCCCTGCTTTCTGTTTACATTCACTCTAGTTAGAGTCAGGTCTGGACTCAACACACAGTCAGAATAAAAATATTATGTACATTATCAAAATTGAAAACTATGTAATAATTCATAAGGGTTTTTTATACAAGGTGATCTAGAATATTGTACTGAAATTTTATTTGCAAAATTCATATTTTGGAAATGATAATATAAAAATAAGATAATCAAAATGATAAATTTATCGTATGAAGCTTCCCAGCCGGTCCAGCCCTGCTTTCTGTTTACATTCACTCTAGTTAGAGTCAGGTCTGGACTCAACACACAGTCAGAATAAAAATATTAAGTACATTATGAAAATTGAAAACTATGTAATAATTCATAAGGGTTTTTCATACAGGGTGATCTAGAATATTGTACTGAAATTTTATTTGCAAAATTCATATTTTGGAAATGATAATATAAAAATAAGATAATCAAAATGATAAATTTATCGTATGAAGCTTCCGAGCCGGTCCAGCCCTGCTTTCTGTTTACATTCACTCTAGTTAGAGTCAGGTCTGGACTCAACACACAGTCAGAATAAAAATATTAAGTACATTATCAAAATTGAAAACTATGTAATAATTCATAAGGGTTTTTTTATACAAGGTGATATAGAATATTGTACTGAAATTTTATTTGCAAAATTCATATTTTGGAAATGATAATATAAAAATAAGATAATCAAAATGATAAATTTATCGTATGAAGCTTCCCAGACGGTCCAGCCCTGCTTTCTGTTTACATTCACTCTAGTTAGAGTCAGGTCTGGACTCAACACACAGTCAGAATAAAAATATTAAGTACATTATCAAAATTGAGAACTATGTAATAATTCATAAGGGTTTTTTATACAAGGTGATCTAAAATATTGTACTGAAATTTTATTTGCAAAATTCATATTTTTGAAATGATAAGAAAAAAATAAGATAATCGAAATGATAAATTTATCGTATGAAGCTTCCCAGTCAGTCCAGCCCTGCTTTCTGTTTACATTCACTCTAGTTAGAGTCAGGTCTGGACTCAACACACAGTCAGAATAAAAATATTAAGTACATTATGAAAATTGAAAACTATGTAATAATTCATAAGGGTTTTTCATACAGGGTGATCTAGAATATTGTACTGAAATTTTATTTGCAAAATTCATATTTTGGAAATGATAATATAAAAATAAGATAATCAAAATGATAAATTTATCGTATGAAGCTTCCGAGCCGGTCCAGCCCTGCTTTCTGTTTACATTCACTCTAGTTAGAGTCAGGTCTGGACTCAACACACAGTCAGAATAAAAATATTAAGTACATTATGAAAATTGAAAACTATGTAATAATTCATAAGGGTTTTTTTATACAAGGTGATATAGAATATTGTACTGAAATTTTATTTGCAAAATTCATATTTTGGAAATGATAATATAAAAATAAGATAATCAAAATGATAAATTTATCGTATGAAGCTTCCGAGCCGGTCCAGCCCTGCTTTCTGTTTACATTCACTCTAGTTAGAGTCAGGTCTGGACTCAACACACAGTCAGAATAAAAATATTAAGTACATTATCAAAATTGAAAACTATGTAATAATTCATAAGGGTTTTTTTATACAAGGTGATATAGAATATTGTACTGAAATTTTATTTGCAAAATTCATATTTTGGAAATGATAATATAAAAATAAGATAATCAAAATGATAAATTTATCGTATGAAGCTTCCGAGCCGGTCCAGCCCTGCTTTCTGTTTACATTCACTCTAGTTAGAGTCAGGTCTGGACTCAACACACAGTCAGAATAAAAATATTAAGTACATTATGAAAATTGAAAACTATGTAATAATTCATAAGGGTTTTTCATACAGGGTGATCTAGAATATTGTACTGAAATTTTATTTGCAAAATTCATATTTTGGAAATGATAATATAAAAATAAGATAATCAAAATGATAAATTTATCGTATGAAGCTTCCGAGCCGGTCCAGCCCTGCTTTCTGTTTACATTCACTCTAGTTAGAGTCAGGTCTGGACTCAACACACAGTCAGAATAAAAATATTAAGTACATTATCAAAATTGAAAACTATGTAATAATTCATAAGGGTTTTTTTATACAAGGTGATATAGAATATTGTACTGAAATTTTATTTGCAAAATTCATATTTTGGAAATGATAATATAAAAATAAAATAATCAAAATGATAAATTTATCGTATGAAGCTTCCCAGACGGTCCAGCCCTGCTTTCTGTTTACATTCACTCTAGTTAGAGTCAGGTCTGGATTTAACACACAGTCAGAATAAAAATATTAAGTACATTATCAAAATTGAAAACTATGTAATAATTCATAAGGGTTTTTTATACAAGGTGATATAGAATATTGTACTGAAATTTTATTTGCAAAATTCATATTTTCGAAATGATAAGAAAAAAATAAGATAATCAAAATGGTAAATTTATCGTATGAAGCTTCCCAGTCAGTCCAGCCCTGCTTTCTGTTTACATTCACTCAAGTTCGAAACAGGTTTGGACTCACAACATTTATCAAAATTGAAACTAGTGTTTGATGATACTATATTAATTGATAAGGGTATTTTATACAAGGTGATATAGAATCTTGTACTATTATTTTATCCACAAAATTCATAATTTAGGAATAAAACACTAAGATAATGAAAATATCGACTTTGTAATAATTTTTTCAAGCTATAAATTAGTTTTTATTTATTTTCAGATCCTACTATCAATGTTTGGTTCACTACTATTGATTGTCGTGGTAAATCCTTACTTTTTAATCCTAATATTCTTTTTATCTATAATTTTTGGTTTCATGAGACGCGTATATCTAAAATCCTCTAAGAACATAAAGAGATTAGAAGGAATAAGTAAGTAGTACCTCGATAACCATAATTTAGTACTACAAATAGATGGTTTTAGTGCGAAGTCCTGTGTTTACTCATTTAAAAGCAACCATAGAAGGTTTAACAACAATCAGAGCATTTAGAGCCCAAGCAATCCTCACCGAAGAATTCGACCATCACCAAGACTACCATTCGAGCGCTTACTACATGTTTATAGTAGCTAGTACCGCATTTGGATTCTACTTAGACATGTTCTGTGCTGCTTTCTTAGCATTATTAACATTCAGCTTCTTATTTTTCGGAGAAATTCTGAACATGACAGGTGGAGAAGTCGGTTTAGCCATAACTCAAGCCACCGCATTAACTGGATTTTTGCAATGGGGCATGCGACAATCCGCCGAAGTAGCCAATCAATTGATGAGCGTCGAAAGGGTATTGGAATACAAGAATTTACAAAAAGAAACAGACCCCGTCAATCCGAAAAAACCTTCTAAAGAGTGGCCGCAGCACGGGGAAATTATCTTTAAAAACATGAGTTTGAGATACTTCGAAAACGGGCCGTTGGTATTAAAGCATCTGAATTTAACCATAAAACCGAATGAAAAGGTAATTAACATAGAAAAAGCAACAAAACTTTTCGATATTATCGTAATTACTTGTATTTCGTATTGTTTTAACTTTAAAAATAATTCAATACATATATTAATTTCTATTAACGGCATGGCTTGTGAAAAAATGGCGGTAAACGATACAGAATTACAACTTACCGGTAACAAGACATTTTGGTTTAAATAATCCAATTTTTGGTACATGTAACAGTAAACAGTCACATTATTAAATTATATAACACTCACGAAATCGGATAAAGCACAATATCCACTTAAATTACCGAATAATCACTTATAAACGAAATCACAAAATAAACGTTCTACCATAATGGCAGTTGAACGCGAACTGAACATGTCACGACGAAATGGCGCGATTATCGATTGTATTGGATGCGATCCTACAGTGTTGTCACGTAGAGAAAAATAAATCTATTATTATAAACTAAATAATAAAATGAATAAATAAAACTAAATAATAAAATGAATAAATAAAACTAAATAATAAAATAACTTATTTTTGCATGTTTCAAAGAGTGATATACTTTATTATAAAATTTAACAGCAGTTTTAACAATCAAAGCACGTGCTGACAACATCGTAGATGACGTATAGTTTTATTGGTTTGAGTAATGGAATTATTTTTCTAATATAACATTAAGAAACACGTTTTTAAGTTATGATACACTCACCAATTTCGTAAAAGTACAGTAAATATTCGAATAATAACTTATAAAGCAATAAATGATCAACTGAAATGTCATCTACACGAAGTGGCGCCATTACCTTACAGCAATCCTACAGCGTTGTCACGTTGAGCATAATATTTTTAAAAACACGTATATCAATGTTAATTACGAGAGAAATTATTTGATATGAGTAAATGAATTTTATATTTTAGTAAAATGAGAGTGTCTTTTGACTATTATATTGTTAGAAATCATATTATATTGCATGTATTACTTTTACGTACTCGAATTTGTTATATAATTGTCAGTATATTTTCGTACCAAAACGAATTTTGACAACAGTGTATAAACGGTGTTGCATACTTAATTTCAGTATTTAATATAAATGAATGTATTTAAGGTTGGCGTTGTCGGTCGAACAGGAGCCGGAAAATCTTCTTTAATCCAAGCCCTATTTAGACTAGCCCCTATCGAAGGTATCATAAAAATAGATGACGTTAATACGCAGGATATAACCTTGCAAAATTTGCGTTTAAAAATTTCCATCATCCCTCAAGATCCCGTACTATTTTCCGGTACTTTACGTTACAATTTAGATCCATTCGATGAATATACAGACGAAGTCCTCTACAAAGCCATCGAAGACGTCGAATTAAAAGATCCCGCCAACGTAATCAATAGATTGGAGAATAGGGTTATGGATAGAGGAGCGAATTATAGCGTTGGACAAAGACAACTGATATGTCTAGCTAGAGCTATAATAAAAAATAATAAAGTTTTGATGCTAGACGAAGCTACAGCTAACGTAGACCCGCAGTAAGTTGGAAATCACGATATTTTTTTCTATCCTTTTCTTTCGTATCTCTTTCTCGTAAACGCTAGATATCGACAGTCATAAAAACAAACATTGTTGCCATATTTTTTTCTATATCGTGTTTTTCGTTGAAAAACGATTTTTTTTTGCAGAACCGATGCTTTAATTCAAAAAACTATACGTAAAAAATTTGTTAACTGCACCGTTATAACCGTGGCTCATAGATTGAACACCATCATGGATTCCGATAAAGTATTGGTGATGGATTCTGGTAATATCGCTGAGTTCGATCATCCTCATCTTCTTCTGCAGAACAAAAACGGCGTTTTTTACAATATGGTGATTGAAACTGGTAGAGCAACATCGGAACAACTTAAAAAAATCGCAGCTGACAGCTATCAAAAAGTTTACGCCCTCCCAGAGTGAAATAAATGAAATTTATAATCGTTTTTATATGGACACTGTGTATATATCGAGTGATATTTTTAATGTATATTATTTTTTATCAGGATATTGGAAAAATGTGTAATTTCAACTGAATAAACTCTTAATTAACAATTAGTGACTATTATTAGTAAAAATTTAAGGTTAGGTTACGAAATAAAAATAAGAAATCAATAAAAATTATTTATTTTAACAAAAAAATATTTAAAACGTCTATTATTAAAAAAACGAACGTATTCAAGGTTGAAATACGACTAAACGTCAACAAGTTTTTAATAATTTTCATGAAACACCCATTTACTTCAATTTTTTGAAAATTTCTACTTCACCAAGAATCGATTACATTAATCGATTCTATCAAATGATATTCATTCTCCTGAAATAATAAATTCAGTTTATATAATAATACTTACGCTCATACGTTTCCTGTTTTTTACAAACATTTTATTAAAATTTTCATTTTGTATTCATTACTTAGATTAAAATTTCCCAATGGCGACAACCAGTCATACATATTTGTAAACTTGGTTGCCTATAACATATAAGACATTAATTAAGAGACCAAACCGATTAATGCGTCATTGCCGTTTTTGTTCATTTGAAAAAACAATTTTTTAATGGAATTTGATTCATACTATAACAATTTTGTTCTCAATATAAATCAAAATTTTCACTATTAAGTATTAAAGTGAATGGCAACGTTTCAATCGAACTCACAACCTGTAGGTATTATTGCAGCGTTGCCATCTATTTATCAAATAATATTTTCAATTCGTCATACATGAAAATGTTATAAGTTTCTCATTTGCTCCAGTAAAATAGATACCTAAGTGATTATATTATTATTTATCCTTGATAATTACCTTTTCAAAACCCAGAAAAGTATTTAGAACACCTAAATTTATGTTAATGTATTTTTCCGTTATAATCTGGCAACACTGTTAAATGTGACGTTTAAATGATCGTTACCAGATGTTATAATATCTACCTATCTCTCTCTCACTCACATAAACGTAATGTTCTATCTCTTTTTTATGTCTATATATATTTCATGGAATTAAGGAAGTTATTTTCGAAAAAAAAAATTATTACGTACGTTATTTAAACGACTAAAACACCAATGTAATTCCAAATGTTGAATCTTGTAATTTTTGTTTCTGTTGTTGATAATCAAAATTAAATGGATGTTTATATTGTTGAAAGCAATGCTACGAAAAACGATATATATTAATATATTTTAAATATTATAAACAATTAGAAGTGAACCGAACCTAATTCTGCTTTTGATACGTAAAGGGAAAATAGACAAAAATTTCATACTGACATCGTAGTCAGCACCGACACCCAACGTATCTAAAGATGCATTTAATTTCAAAATAATTGTTTTTACTGTGACATTATTATCCAGTAAGTCATCTACAACAACTGTATCTCTATAATTTAACGTCGATAATCCGTATAAAGATAAATTTTTCAACTGAAACTTCTCCATTCTAAAAAAAAAGTATTGGAATCATAAATTAAAACAAACACGTGATTTATACCAGGTATTTTATGACTGTGGGTGGATAGCATTGGATATAATACAATATACACAAAAAATAACTTACATTACGTCATTCAAAATAGTGGGCGTCGTTAATGAAATTTCTCGAATGATTTCAATATAACCGATTCTTTTTAGATAATCCAAAGCTGAATTTATTGTTGTACGGATTAAGAACCCTGAAAGGGGGTTCTTTTCTTCATTATAAGAATTTATAAAAATGATTGAACTATTAAATAAAAAATAAACGTTATAATTTGGTACGTATAATCGATCAACATCGATTACTCGATAGATCGATTGTTGTTTATTATAAAAAACTTCCATTTAATTAAGAAAAATAAACTGAAATAACAAAATGTTATATATTCGACTAACCTGTAAAATAGTCTTGTTTTGAATTACCGTTCTTTATACAAAATGTACAAAATAAGACAACAAATAAAAACGAACGTTTCATATTGTTTGTTTTAAGGTAACTGATAAAAAATGTATTAGAAGAGGTTCATTATAAAATAAATTGGCAAAGTACTATCAAACACGTGTAAAACTAATAGTACGTAACACATTTTTAGTTACCTATTGTTATGAAAATATCCAATTTTCAAATTTATAATTATAATTTGTTTAAAACGATACAATTTTTAGAGAGCAAAGCGTATTGTATTTCGAAATAAGTAATGACGTCATGACCGAAATATATGTGCGTCGACATCATTATCTATAATAAATTTGTGTTTGTTCAAGAGTTTTGTGCTAAAAGAACGTAATAGAGCTTGCGAAGTTATTATTCTAATACAATTTTGAAAAACAATTTCATTTCATACATTTATCTATTGTGAAAATTTATACAATTTTACTTGGTTAAATAGTACCTCCGTACTTTAAAGTTATCTATGGTTGTACGTTACCGGTTTCTCACTAATAAAAAAATGGCGTAATTTCTTTACCTGGTAAATATTGAGTTGTGTTTCGGAATATAAAGTGAATAACGAGATAAAAATGTGACAAGTTTTATATGATTGTGTAGTGAATACGGTGATAACATTTAAACGGATTTAGAATTTGTGTAGAAAATGTAAGTAAAATTCAAATTAATATGGATTAGTTTTCAGTTTACATACAGTTTGGTAACTGTTTATCATAATGGGGTTTTCTAAGGATACAAATCGTGTAAAATTCATTAATTTCGTATATAATCACAGCTTTTATTGCGTATAAGGCTATTTTAGCCCTAACTTGATATTGAATATCCATTTGCAATAATTATATCTTATAGATTAAATTGTACTTTTTTCGAATCTCATTTCCAAAAAAAGTTATTCTAGTCGTGAATTACAAGTTTCATATAAAATAATTGAAAAATTTTGATGAAAATTTTAATAAAAACGACTCTTATTAGGTTAGAAATGTGTGGAGATGAAATAATATTGATTTGGTAGTATTTACAATAAAAAAAAGTTATAAAACTAAAATATTTATTCGTTATTTTAATAAAATTTATCATTAAATCGATGTTGTTCATCGTCTTTCTCCCCATAAGCATCTCTAGCTATTTTTTTCAACTGAGACGTCATTGCTGGACCTGTTTCTAAAACCATTTTATGAAAGTGACTATCTTCAATTTGCAACAGTTTATATGGATGATCATATTCAATCATCACTCCAAAACTCATCACTAGCACTTTATCAGAATCCATGATAGTGTTCAATCTATGAGCTATAGTTAATACTGTACAATCGGCAAATGTTTCACGTATGGTCGCTTGGATCAAAGCATCAGTCCTGGAACAAGATTTCCAAGTGTAAATAGCAATAAAATAACAATCCTCTGTTTGCAGGGGAACCAAACTTTTTACAGTTTCGAGGAAAGTTCCAAACATGAAACTTGAACAAATCTGCAGGGGATTTAACAAAAAAAAAACACATCAGGATTATAGAACATCTTTTGTTTAACTGTCTTTTATCAATTTCTTCAATTATTCAAAAGTTTTCTACTGCATTTGACTCGGTACGGTAGAGAATATCAAGATAATGGAATATTGACAAATCTAGAGCTGTATCTTGATTCTATGGATGTTTTTAGATGAATTTAATGCTCTGTTTGTAGATAAAATCATCTCTTTCACTGTCTTTCATCAATTTCTTGAATTATTTCAAAGTTTGCTACTTTATTTTACTCGATATGGTAGAGGATATCAGGATAATGGAATATTGACAAATCTAGAGCTGTATCTTGATCCTATGGGTGTTTTTAGATGAATTTATTGCTCTGTTTGTGGATAACATTTTCCTTTTCACTGTCTTTCATCAATTTCTCCAATTATTTCAAAGTTTGCTACTTTATTTGACTCGATATGGTAGAGGATACCAGGATAATGGAATATTGATAAATTTAGAGCTGTATCTTGATCCTATGGGTGTTTTTAGATGAATTTATTGCTCTGTTTGTGGATAAAATCATCCCTTTCACTGTCTTTCATCATTTCTTGAATTATTTCAAAGTTTGCTACTTCATTTGGCTTGATATGGTAGAGGATATCAGGATTATGGAATATTGACAAATCTAGAGCTGTATCTTGATCCTATGGGTGTTTTTAGATGAATTTAATGCTCTATTTGTGGATAAAATCTTCCCTTTCATTATCTTTCATCAATTTCTTGAATTATTTCAAAGTTTGCTACTTTATTTTACTCGATATGGTAGGGGATATCAGGATAATAGAAGATTGACAAATCTAGAGCTTTATATTGATCCTATGGATGTTTTTAGATGAATTTATTGCTCTGTTTGTGGATAAAATCATCCCTTTCACTGTCTTTCATCAATTTCTCCAATTATTTCAAAGTTTGCTACTTTATTTGACTCGATATGGTAGAGGATATCAGGATAATGGAATATTGATAAATTTAGAGCTGTATCTTGATCCTATGGGTGTTTTTAGATGAATTTATTGCTCTGTTTGTGGATAAAATCATCCCTTTCACAGTCTTTCATCATTTCTTGAATTATTTCAAAGTTTGCTACTTCATTTGGCTTGATATGGTAGAGGATATCAGGATTATGGAATATTGACAAATCTAGAGCTGTATCTTGATCCTATGGGTGTTTTTAGATGAATTTAATGCTCTATTTGTGGATAAAATCTTCCCTTTCACTATCTTTCATCAATTTCTTGAATTATTTCAAAGTTTGCTACTTTATTTTACTCGATATGGTAGAGGATATCAGGATTATGGAATATTGACAAATCTAGAGCTTTATATTGATCCTATAGATGTTTTTAGATGAATTTATTGCTCTGTTTGTGGATAAAATCATCCCTTTCACTGTCTTTCATCATTTCTTGAATTATTTCAAAGTTTGCTACTTCATTTGGCTTGATATGGTAGAGGATATCAGGATTATGGAATATTGACAAATCTAGAGCTGTATCTTGATCCTATGGGTGTTTTTAGATGAATTTAATGCTCTATTTGTGGATAAAATCTTCCCTTTCATTATCTTTCATCAATTTCTTGAATTATTTCAAAGTTTGCTACTTTATTTTACTCGATATGGTAGGGGATATCAGGATAATAGAAGATTGACAAATCTAGAGATTTATATTGATCCTATGGATGTTTTTAGATGAATTTATTGCTCTGTTTGTGGATAAAATCATCCCTTTCACTGTCTTTCATCAATTTCTCCAATTATTTCAAAGTTTGCTACTTTATTTGACTCGATATGGTAGAGGATATCAGGATAATGGAATATTGATAAATTTAGAGCTGTATCTTGATCCTATGGGTGTTTTTAGATGAATTTATTGCTCTGTTTGTGGATAAAATCATCCCTTTCACTGTCTTTCATCATTTCTTGAATTATTTCAAAGTTTGCTACTTCATTTGGCTTGATATGGTAGAGGATATCAGGATTATGGAATATTGACAAATCTAGAGCTGTATCTTGATCCTATGGGTGTTTTTAGATGAATTTAATGCTCTATTTGTGGATAAAATCTTCCCTTTCATTATCTTTCATCAATTTCTTGAATTATTTCAAAGTTTGCTACTTTATTTTACTCGATATGGTAGGGGATATCAGGATAATAGAAGATTGACAAATCTAGAGCTGTATCTTGATCCTATGGGTGTTTTTAGATGAATTTAATGCTCTGTTTGTGGATAACATTTTCCTTTTCACTGTCTTTCAACAATTTCTCCAATTATTTCAAAGTTTGTTACTGCATTTGACTCGTTACGGTAGAGAATATCAGGATAATGGAATATTGACAAATCTAGAGCTTTATATTGATCCTATGGATGTTTTTAGATGAATTTATTGCTCTGTTTGTGGATAAAATCATCTCTTTCACTGTCTTTCATCAATTTCTTGAATTATTTCAAAGTTTGCTACTTTATTTTACTCGATATGGTAGAGGATATCAGGATAATGGAATATTGACAAATCTAGAGCTTTATATTGATCTTATGGATGTTTTTAGATGAATTTATTGCTCTGTTTGTGGATAAAATCATCCCTAGAGCTTTATCTTGATCCTATGGGTGTTTTTAGATGAATTTAATGCTCTGTTTGTGGATAACATTTTCCTTTTCACTGTCTTTCAACAATTTCTCCAATTATCTCAAAGTTTGTTACTGCATTTGACTCGTTACGGTAGAGAATATCAGGATAATGGAATATTGACAAATCTAGAGCTTTATATTGATCCTATGGATGTTTTTAGATGAATTTATTGCTCTGTTTGTGGATACAATCATCCCTTTCACTGTCTTTCATCAATTTCTTGAATTATTTCAAAGTTTGCTACTTTATTTTACCTCGATATGGTAGAGGATATCAGGATAATGGAATATTGACAAATCTAGAGCTGTATCTTGATCCTATGGGTGTTTTTAGATGAATTTAATGCTCTGTTTGTGGATAACATTTTCCTTTTCACTGTCTTTCAACAATTTCTCCAATTATTTCAAAGTTTGTTACTGCATTTGACTCGTTACGGTAGAGAATATCAGGATAATGGAATATTGACAAATCTAGAGCTTTATATTGATCCTATGGATGTTTTTAGATGAATTTATTGCTCTGTTTGTGGATACAATCATCCCTTTCACTGTCTTTCATCAATTTCTTGAATTATTTCAAAGTTTGCTACTTTATTTTACCTCGATATGGTAGAGGATATCAGGATAATGGAATATTGACAAATCTAGAGCTGTATCTTGATCCTATGGGTGTTTTTAGATGAATTTAATGCTCTGTTTGTGGATAACATTTTCCTTTTCACTGTCTTTCAACAATTTCTCCAATTATTTCAAAGTTTGTTACTGCATTTGACTCGTTACGGTAGAGAATATCAGGATAATGGAATATTGACAAATCTAGAGCTTTATATTGATCCTATGGATGTTTTTAGATGAATTTATTGCTCTGTTTGTGGATAAAATCATCTCTTTCACTGTCTTTCATCAATTTCTTGAATTATTTCAAAGTTTGCTACTTTATTTTACTCGATATGGTAGAGGATATCAGGATAATGGAATATTGACAAATCTAGAGCTTTATATTGATCTTATGGATGTTTTTAGATGAATTTATTGCTCTGTTTGTGGATAAAATCATCCCTAGAGCTTTATCTTGATCCTATGGGTGTTTTTAGATGAATTTAATGCTCTGTTTGTGGATAACATTTTCCTTTTCACTGTCTTTCAACAATTTCTCCAATTATCTCAAAGTTTGTTACTGCATTTGACTCGTTACGGTAGAGAATATCAGGATAATGGAATATTGACAAATCTAGAGCTTTATATTGATCCTATGGATGTTTTTAGATGAATTTATTGCTCTGTTTGTGGATAAAATCATCTCTTTCACTGTCTTTCATCAATTTCTTGAATTATTTCAAAGTTTGCTACTTTATTTTACTCGATATGGTAGAGGATATCAGGATAATGGAATATTGACAAATCTAGAGCTTTATATTGATCTTATGGATGTTTTTAGATGAATTTATTGCTCTGTTTGTGGATAAAATCATCCCTAGAGCTTTATCTTGATCCTATGGGTGTTTTTAGATGAATTTAATGCTCTGTTTGTGGATAACATTTTCCTTTTCACTGTCTTTCAACAATTTCTCCAATTATCTCAAAGTTTGTTACTGCATTTGACTCGTTACGGTAGAGAATATCAGGATAATGGAATATTGACAAATCTAGAGCTTTATATTGATCCTATGGATGTTTTTAGATGAATTTATTGCTCTGTTTGTGGATAAAATCATCTCTTTCACTGTCTTTCATCAATTTCTTGAATTATTTCAAAGTTTGCTACTTTATTTTACTCGATATGGTAGAGGATATCAGGATAATGGAATATTGACAAATCTAGAGCTTTATATTGATCTTATGGATGTTTTTAGATGAATTTATTGCTCTGTTTGTGGATAACATTTTCCTTTTCACTGTCTTTCAACAATTTCTCCAATTATTTCAAAGTTTGTTACTGCATTTGACTCGTTACGGTAGAGAATATCAGGATAATGGAATATTGACAAATCTAGAGCTTTATATTGATCTTATGGATGTTTTTAGATGAATTTATTGCTCTGTTTGTGGATAAAATCATCCCTAGAGCTTTATCTTGATCCTATGGGTGTTTTTAGATGAATTCAATGCTCTGTTTGTGGATAACATTTTCCCTTTCACCGTCTTTCATCAATTTCCTCAATTATTTGAAAACGATTTTTGGTTTTTTCTTCTTATTTTTCATTTCCTTCAAATCGTCACCATTTCCTCAACTAAAATCGTCCAGTTCTACATTTTTTTTGTAGGCTTTCTCTACTAATACCCATAGAAACCGATTCAACCGATATTTTTCTTCTTTGGAATCCTCCCTTGGTGTTTATGGGTCTTCAACCGTTAAATCAATCCTATACTGAACGATTACAATTTAAAAGTGATAAATACCTGTGGTCTACATTAGCGGTTGCTTCGTCCAAAACTAGTATTCGATTTTTTTTCAAAATCGCCCTAGCCAAACATATCAACTGCCTCTGTCCCAAACTGAAATTCGATCCTCCCTCCGCCACTTTGAAATCCAAAGAATCGACGCTGCCTTTCAATTTAACCTTAAAAAAAAAACAATTAACACAATAAATTATGTCAAATTACGTGATGTCACCGACTTGTTCCAAAGCATTCCAAATTTTTTCGTCGTCGAATTCATCGAAAGGATCCAAATTGTATCTCAACGAAGCCGAAAATAAAACGGGCTCTTGGGGTATTATAGAAATTTTTTTCCTCAAATCCGCAAGTCCGAGACTCTTTGTATCGATCCCATCGATGAAAATTGATCCTTCCAATGGAGCTAGATGGAATAGAGCTGCTATTAAAGAGGATTTACCCGCACCCGTACGTCCTACTATACCGATCTAGAAATATAACGCAAAAAAAATTTGGTTTCCGACAAGATCGATGGATTAGATTTACTTTTTGCCCTGGATAAATTGAAAAATTCAAATTTTTCAAAACGGGTGGATCGTCCTCTACGTATTTCATAGATACGTCCCGGAATTCGACGCGTCCTTCAATCGGCCAGACGTTTTTCGGTATTTTTTCTGAAACAGAAGTAAATATCTTTCATTTTAGTTCGTCCAGGCCAATTTAGACGATAAATAAAGTTGTAAATCAGTTTCCCATAAGAATTGAAAGCGAAACCGTCGATTAGATATCACGTTGAGTCGGAATTTACCTTTGGGAGTTTCGAAAGGACCTTCGTTATCTATTTTAGTATATTGGAGTACTCTTTCCACACTAGTCAATTGATTAATGACCTCGGCGCTTTGTCTGGTACCGAATTGCAACATCCCCGTTAAAATTAGACATTGCGATATTGCCAAACCTACTAAACTACCATTTACATTCGAATCTAAAAATCGAAAACAATTAAATAATACCATTAACCAAACATATAACACGGTTAGTCACTTGGGTGTGTTTCCAAGAAGTACCACGATTCCCCAAACACTAATTCAACCACCTCTCTAAGCATCAATGTCGTGTACACCTCAATTTGACCAAAAACACCGTCAATGTTCATAAGAAACTGTTGGAAGGATCAGGAAATTACTCAGAAGCTGTGGAGGTGGTGAAACCTCTTGGTCTAACTATGGAGAAGCTGTTGTATGATCTAGCCCATATTCTAGAGGTTGTTTGAGTACTAAAACCCATTGTTTCAACCATGGAGAGGTCGTTGAATGATCTGGCAAAAGCTAAGAAGTTTTTAAATCCTCTGGTCTATCTATTTTATCTTAATCCAACTATTGAGAAGCTGTTGTATGACCAGGCAAATATTTAGATGTTGTCTAGGTGGTGAAACGTCTTGGTATATGCTGTGGAGGTGGTGAAACCTCTTGGTCTAACTATGGAGAAGCTATTGTATGATCTAGCCCATATTCTAGAGGTTGTTTGAGTACTAAAACCCATTGTTTCAACCATGGAGAGGTCGTTGAATGATCTGGCAAAAGCTAAGAAGTTTTTAAATCCTCTGGTCTATCTATTTTATCTTAATCCATCTATGGAGAAGCTGTTGCATGACCAGGCAAATATTTAGAGGCTGTCTAGGTGGTAAAACGTCTTGGTATATCTATGGAGAAGCTGTTGAATGATCAGACAATTACTCAGAAGCTGTGGAGGTGGTAAAACCTCTAGGTCTTACTATGAGGAAGCTTTGAAATTATGTCTCTCGACTGCCGAAGATATTTCACGCCCCTCCAGGTTTGATTCCCTGAAGTTTCGTAATCTGTGGTTAGATACAGAATCTTCAAGCTTGCCTCCCATCATCATCAGTTGACCATTGAAGCTTCAACGATTATCCCTGATGATTTATTCTTAGATAGATGATTTTCTCTAATGGTACACGAAGAGGTGGAAGATTTAGTGCGATTGTTGGGTTGGTTCTTATAGTTTAGGTTGTATTAACGTAGACCAGTAGTTAGATTAGATCCGACGCCCCAAAATCACACATACAAAAACGTATTAACGTGAAATTTTGATTGTGCAAATGAAGCTTCAATATAAAGTATGGGGAAAATTTGAATCGAACGTATTTTTTTAAAAAATAGATCGTAAAATATAGTTAGTTGCGAACCTTAGAAACGAAATGATTAAAACAGTACTTACACGTATGTAAAATGAGAAAAAATACAATTATACAAGCTAAAAATATTATACAAAGTATATCAAGCCATAATCCGAAGGAATCCATGCATCCGATTGTTAAATACCAAGCTGCCGTGTGCACGTCCTAGAAATAATACCAAGACCAAAAGTTATTGTCAAGAAAAAAGAAGAAACAAGTTTTTATTCGTCCTTCAAGCGGGTCAATTAGATTCAGTACTTGCCTGATGCGCGTCGAACTCGTCTTTCAGGATATCTTCAGTCTTCGAAGCTCTTATGGTGACTATACCATTAAGAGTCGAATTCAAATGCGAAAATACTGGAGATTTAGCTGAAATAATAAATTTTACAATACAAAATTCGTGTTATTATTTATTTTCCCCAACTGCAACTTTTATTTATTATGAGAACCATGCTTAGTCGCACTCGGCGACGAATCGGGACTATAAGGAGGCTGTTCCCCAACCTCCTACGTCCCAACACATCCGCCGCTAACGTTCGTTTTAATTGACGCGCCTTCTTATCCTCCCCTCCATAGACGCGCGTTTAATATCCGGAATTTAGTGTAGTGTATAGTGTATAGTGTAGTGCAATAGTGAAATAGTACCTACGATATCGCGTACAGTACTGCGTCAGTCTTTCACAATCAGTTTTTCTATAGCGCCGACGTTCTCATCGGGGGAGAGCGTAGAGCGTAACGTTTGTACACTTCAATTTTTGAAGAGACACGAATAACGATGCGTTTTTAGC
Organism: Diorhabda sublineata; assembly: GCF_026230105.1. Lineage (NCBI taxonomy): Eukaryota > Metazoa > Arthropoda > Insecta > Coleoptera > Chrysomelidae > Diorhabda > Diorhabda sublineata. Next base: position 36,797,634 of record NC_079478.1, read on the forward strand.
GCGCTTACCCAAAAATAAACATACTTACTGACTCCTTCCAAATGCTTGAGAACTTTCACTGTCGATAGATACCAAGATCTAAATTTAATGAATACAAAACCCAAAATCACCATAAGGATAATCATATACGGACTCGATATGCCAATATTCACTAATATCCCAACTAAAACCAGTAGAATCTGGAATAAAGCTGCGTTATACGTAAATTCACTTATATAACCCTACATTTTGACAAATGACATAGAACACAAATTTATACGTAAAATATTCAAGTTCACTCCCAACGCGTATCTAATTGTTATGACTACTCGATATTTCATATCAAATTTCGCACATAATCTTTTAAAAGTTGGTACTACTTAAACGTCGTATGTATTTGACAATTGCAGCGCCATATGCGTGTCAGTGTGTAGCGTGTTAGTGTAAAAAGTGAGCTGCGTTATACGTAAATTCACTTATATAACCCTACATTTTGACAAATGACATAGAACACAAATTTATACGTAAAATATTCAAGTTCACTCCCAACGCGTATCTAATTGTTATGACTACTCGATATGTCGTATCAAATTTCGCACGTAATCTTTTAAAAGTTGGTATTACATAAACGTCGTATGTATTTGACAATTGCAGCGCCATCTGCGTGTAAGTGTGTAGCGTGTTGGTGTAAAAAGTGAGCTGCGTTATACGTAAATTCACTTATATAACCCTACATTTTGACAGATGACATAGAACACAAATTTATACGTAAAATATTCAAGTTCACTCCCAACGCGTATCTAATTTTTATGACTACTCGATATGTCGTATCAAATTTCGCACGTAATCATTTAAAAGTTGGTACTACTTAAACGTCGTATGTATTTGACAATTGCAGCGCCATCTGCGTGTCAGTGTGTAGCGTGTTGGTGTAAAAAGTGAGCTGCGTTATACGTAAATTCACTTATATAACCCTACATTTTGACAAATGACATAGAACACAAATTTATACGTAAAATATTCAAGTTCACTCCCAACGCGTATCTAATTTTTATGACTACTCGATATGTCGTATCAAATTTCGCACGTAATCATTTAAAAGTTGGTACTACTTAAACGTCGTATGTATTTGACAATTGCAGCGCCATCTGCGTGTCAGTGTGTAGCGTGTTGGTGTAAAAAGTGAGCTGCGTTATACGTAAATTCACTTATATAACCCTACATTTTGACAGATGACATAGAACACAAATTTATACGTAAAATATTCAAGTTCACTCCCAACGCGTATCTAATTGTTATGACTACTCGATATTTCATATCAAATTTCGCACGTAATCATTTAAAAGTTGGTACTACTTAAACGTCGTAAGTATTTGACAATTGCAGCGCCATCTTCGTGTCAGTGTGTAGCGTGTTGGTGTAAAAAGTGAGCTGCGTTATACGTAAATTCATTTATATAACCCTACATTTTGACAGATGACATAGAACACAAATTTATACGTAAAATATTCAAGTTCACTCCCAACGCGTATCTAATTGTTATGACTACTCGATATGTCGTATCAAATTTCGCACGTAATCTTTTAAAAGTTGGTATTACATAAACGTCGTAAGTATTTGACAATTGCAGCGCCATCTGCGTGTCAGTGTGTAGCGTGTTGGTGTAAAAAGTGTGTTCAATACCTCTTAGTATGCCAGGCGCGTTTTTTAACATAGTTTTTTCGGTATTTAATCAGCCATAGACAAAGTAATTGTACGTATCACAAATTTTCAAAATCAAATTTTTCAGAAACGACGAATTTTACGTAAAAAAGCAATAAATACGTAGTTTATAAATTTGTATATCATAAAAATACCCATTTCGATGAGAAATCCCCCCCCCCAAAATTTTTTTCCAATATATTCAACCTTGTATAAAAATTTTTCCACCCAAAAAATCGATTGGGACAATTTCAGATTATCATTATAAATATACAATTATATTTCATATGAATTTTCAGTTTATTAGGAATTAATACCGTTTTTTAAGCTAATTCTATCGGACTATAATAAAAATACGTTTATTAAAATCCATGCGCGTAGCTGCGTTGTACTCCACACTACCGATAAAGCGTTTTGAGGTCGATGGACCGAAAACTAACCTCACAAAATGTGTATTCTCACCTGGATTGTATCCAATAAAATCCTTGGTAATATTTCATCTATGGCACCCATATCTTTAGCGAATCTATTGAGAATACGTCCGCTGGGATTGATGTCGAAAAATCTCATAGGCGCTTTCAATAATCTACTGAATATTTCCGAATGTAAATTCACGGAAGACATCATGCAAACTTTGAAAAACAAAAACGATCTCATGAACGTGACTAATATAGATCCCATCACTAAACCACCATAAACATACATGGCGAAATTAGTTTTCAATAACGTTGTAATTTCCCCATTGATTTCTATGGTTTCAAAAATATTTTCGTTATATAATGGAGGTGTTATATTATATTGATAATTTGAAATATTCGTCGTGTTTAGAGATAAAATTACTTCTTCTTGTATGTCAGTATGTTTTAAGTTTTTCGTTTCTTCTTGGGAAGTCCTAAAATTATGCAATCATTTATACATCGGAGTGCATGAAGTGTTGCCTATCACTGCATTTATTAATCAAATAAAATAGCATCGATTTAGTACTGGATGTTAATTGAAAATCAATTTATATTAATTCAAAAGATTTAAGAAAATCAAAATAAATTCGTTCTTCTGTTAGATGTCATTAAACAGCTGATTAATATTGACCAAAGAAAATCAATAATATACCAGTAGTGATTAATAATAGGAAAAAGTTCCGTATTGACCAATGATAATCAACGAATCCTGTAGTGGTTAATAATAGGAAAAGGTTCCGTATTCTGACGTTAGATCTAGAAGTTTCTTTGTGTTTGTATTGTTGTTTACATGTTGAGTTCGTTCTGTTTTGTTTTATATGTGTTATAATTTTTATTATTTATATCAATTCGTTATATTTATTATTATATTGTGGTTTTCTAGTGCTTGTTTTCGTGTTTTACTTATAGTTACATATATTTGTAATCCTGATTTTGTACAAAGTTTTTCGTAATCATCAAGGTAAGCTTCTGTCTAAATTATTTCATTTTATTTTTCATTACATGATAAGAACGAATATGTTTATAAAGAAAATGAAAGTGAATATCAAATTTACGTCTAAAATATCTAAAAATTGATTATTCTAATGTAATAAGATATAATTAATTTTACATTACTTGAGTAGAGAAAAAACAGATGGACGATTTATAATTTTAAACAATTCCAGTTAACTTTTTTATGAAAATACATGTATAATGTACAATGTATTAAAATAAGTACGTTTTTATTGGCAAAAACTTGTTTGTTGTATATAAAAAGTCGAATATTCAAACTTACCAGTAAGTTAACCATAGATCTACTATAGAGCAAAAACCTTGAGATGATATGAGTAAAAAAATAAGAATCATCAATATGAAAGTACTTTTCGTGGCTAAAAGATAATGTTTGAATGGATTTATATCGAGATCACTTGCAGATTCTTCTTCATCTATTTGATTGTTCATTAAATCGGAAAAATCGTTCTAAAAACCAAAAAAAAAACGTTTCGACGAGACTTTGAACTCAAATTAAGTGGCATACAGAGTGTAGCAATCAAATTTATTCTATTATCAATCTTCTATTTAATGTTTATGGAGTAATAAATAAATTTTGAAAAAAAAACTTACACTGACATTCGATATTTTCGAAGAACGTCTCGAGGATTCTCTGGAAAGTTGTTTTTGAAAATTCGAGATCCTCCTTTCAGTATCTGTAGCAATTTCTTGTTTGTCCGCTACTTCGTCGGCGACTACCAATAATTTTGTAAAGTCCAATGTTGAATTGGAAAGCTCCTCAAAGGTTCCTTGTGCTTCAATCTTCCCCTAGGTTAAATTTTTATTAGGTTATGAAAAATGATCCGATTTTTGTATTAAAAAAAATTATATTGTTGTTTCTTGTGGGTTGTTTGAGTTTGGGAATAGGAAGTCTAGTTCGAAATCTTCTCTTTACCTCCAGGTCACTCCATAACTCCAAAGGTACCACCCCAAATCGCCCTCTAGGTCTTCGGCCATGGAGGCATACTCCGAGCTTGGACCAATCACGGGTGTGTTAGGGGTCAGAAAAAATACTAAAACTTTGTTTCTATTTTACTTACATTGTTGAAAACTATTATCAACCCCGCTTTTTTCAAATATTGCAACTGATGTGTCACCAGAATCCTGGTTTTCCCGTGTAAATGATTTTGAATACATTGGTCGAATAGATGGTTTCCCACGTGGGTATCGACGGCAGATAGCGGATCGTCCAGTAGATAAATATCGGTTTTTTTATAAATAGCTCTGGCTAGGTTAATCCTGGCTCTTTGTCCCCCGCTCAAAGACACCCCTTTTTCTCCAACGATCGTTCTATCTCCTTGTGGAAATTGCGCGAAATCTCGTTCCAACGCACAGACTTTTACGACTTTTTCGTACCAAAATTTATCGAATTCGTTACCAAATAGAATGTTATTCCTCACAGTCGATTGGAAAAGCCACGGTTCTTGGGAACAATAGGAAATCTCGCCCCCCATTTGAATTTTACCAGATTTTATCGGCAATTCCCCCAAGAGAAGCTGAAAATTCGCAATAATAATAATAAATATAAACGGAAATTAATCAGTTAATTCCGATTACTTGTAATAGTGAACTTTTTCCTGCTCCAACTGGTCCAATTACGGCACAAAGAATCCCCGGGGGTATTTCGAGATTTATATCACGTAAAGTTGTATTTTGTAAAGTCCAAGATGCGTTAATTTTTGTTAAAACGATTCCTTTGCGTTGCATTTTATCTAAAACGACGTCTCGCTTTTCTTCCATGATTAAAAATTGTTGTAATCTGTGTACGGAAACCCAAGCTTCCGCTCCAAGTGAAATAGCCATGGGAAACATCACCGCCAGGGTTAATTGGAGGATGTTGAAAGATTGCGCTACGGAAAAAACTACGTCGGCGGTCACGCCGTTACCTAAAAACGAGGCGAATCGAAAAAATAATGAGGAATTTTCGAAAAAATCTTCACTCACCGAGTAAGACAAAGCAAATGATTGTACTGCAAAGAGCGGCTCTATCCAAAAAAACGATGCAGCTGATGAAAATCGATCTGCAATAGGAGGCTAGAGTTACCGCTTTGATTTCCCTTTTTCTAGCCGCTTTTACAAGTTTTTCGAAAGGTTTTTCCCAGGCGTACATCTTGATGACTTGTATACCCGAAATTATTTCACCCATTAATTTTACTCGGTTATCAGTTTTCTTCGAAACGTCGTATCTTAATTTACCCACAAACTGAGCCACGAAACCTGAAATAAAATTAGGGACGGAACGACGTCAGTTACGCTAATATGAGCTAATACCGAACAAACAGTTCGCGCTACCACTACACCAACATTTCCAAGTAAACTGATGCGAGTTTCGACGAGACCGAAGACTGTTTATACCAAATACTCCCAATTACATTGTCTGACACGCGTTTCGACGAGACCGACGACTGTTTACACCAAAACTCCCAATTACATTGTCTGACGTGCGTTTCGACGAGACCGAAGATTGTTTACACCAAAACTCCCAATTACATTGTCTGACGCGCGTTTCGATGAGATTGAAGACTGTTTACACCAATACTGTCAATTACACTATCTGAGGCACGTTTCGACGAAATTGAAGACTGTTTATACTAAAACTCTCAATTACATTGTCTGACGCGCGTTTCGACGAGACCGAAGACTGTTTATACCAAAACTCCCAATTACATTGTCTGACGCACGTTTCGATGAGATTGAAGACTGCTTATACCAAAACTCCCAATTACCCTGTGTGACGAGCGTTTAGACGAGATTGAAGACTCTTTATACCAAAACTCCCAATTACATTGTCTGACGCACGTTTCGACGAGATTGAAGACTGCTTATACCAAAACTCCCAATTACCCTGTGTGACGAGCGTTTAGACGAGATTGAAGACTCTTTATACCAAAACTCCCAATTACATTGTCTGACGCGCGTTTCGACGAGATTGAAGACTGCTTATACCAAAACTCCCAATTACCCTGTGTGACGAGCGTTTAGACGAGATTGAAGACTCTTTATACCAAAACTCCCAATTACATTGTCTGACGCACGTTTCGACGAGATTGAAGACTGCTTATACCAAAACTCCCAATTACCCTGTGTGACGAGCGTTTAGACGAGATTGAAGACTCTTTATACCAAAACTCCCAATTACATTGTCTGACGCACGTTTCGATGAGATTGAAGACTGCTTATACCAAAACTCCCAATTACCCTGTGTGACGAGCGTTTAGACGAGATTGAAGACTCTTTATACCAAAACTCCCAATTACATTGTCTGACGCACGTTTCGATGAGATTGAAGACTGCTTATACCAAAACTCCCAATTACCCTGTGTGACGAGCGTTTAGACGAGATTGAAGACTCTTTATACCAAAACTCCCAATTACATTGTCTGACGCACGTTTCGACGAGATTGAAGACTGCTTATACCAAAACTCCCAATTACCCTGTGTGACGAGCGTTTCGACGAGACCGAAGACTCTTTATACCAAAACTCCCAATTACATTGTCTGACGCGCGTTTCGACGAGATTGAAGACTGCTTATACCAAAACTCCCAATTACCCTGTGTGACGAGCGTTTAGACGAGATTGAAGACTCTTTATACCAAAACTCCCAATTACATTGTCTGACGCACGTTTCGACGAGATTGAAGACTGCTTATACCAAAACTCCCAATTACCCTGTGTGACGAGCGTTTAGACGAGATTGAAGACTCTTTATACCAAAACTCCCAATTACATTGTCTGACGCGCGTTTCGACGAGATTGAAGACTGCTTATACCAAAACTCCCAATTACCCTGTGTGACGAGCGTTTCGACGAGACCGAAGACTCTTTATACCAAAACTCCCAATTACATTGTCTGACGCGCGTTTCGACGAGATTGAAGACTGCTTATACCAAAACTCCCAATTACCCTGTGTGACGAGCGTTTAGACGAGATTGAAGACTCTTTATACCAAAACTCCCAATTACATTGTCTGACGCACGTTTCGACGAGATTGAAGACTGCTTATACCAAAACTCCCAATTACCCTGTGTGACGAGCGTTTAGACGAGATTGAAGACTCTTTATACCAAAACTCCCAATTACATTGTCTGACGCGCGTTTCGACGAGATTGAAGACTGCTTATACCAAAACTCCCAATTACCCTGTGTGACGAGCGTTTAGACGAGATTGAAGACTCTTTATACCAAAACTCCCAATTACATTGTCTGACGCGCGTTTCGACGAGATTGAAGACTGCTTATACCAAAACTCCCAATTACCCTGTGTGACGAGCGTTTAGACGAGATTGAAGACTCTTTATACCAAAACTCCCAATTACATTGTCTGACGCACGTTTCGACGAGATTGAAGACTGCTTATACCAAAACTCCCAATTACCCTGTGTGACGAGCGTTTAGACGAGATTGAAGACTCTTTATACCAAAACTCCCAATTACATTGTCTGACGCACGTTTCGACGAGATTGAAGACTGCTTATACCAAAACTCCCAATTACCCTGTGTGACGAGCGTTTAGACGAGATTGAAGACTCTTTATACCAAAACTCCCAATTACATTGTCTGACGCGCGTTTCGACGAGATTGAAGACTGCTTATACCAAAACTCCCAATTACCCTGTGTGACGAGCGTTTCGACGAGACCGAAGACTCTTTATACCAAAACTCCCAATTACATTGTCTGACGCGCGTTTCGACGAGATTGAAGACTGCTTATACCAAAACTCCCAATTACCCTGTGTGACGAGCGTTTAGACGAGATTGAAGACTCTTTATACCAAAACTCCCAATTACATTGTCTGACGCACGTTTCGACGAGATTGAAGACTGCTTATACCAAAACTCCCAATTACCCTGTGTGACGAGCGTTTAGACGAGATTGAAGACTCTTTATACCAAAACTCCCAATTACATTGTCTGACGCGCGTTTCGACGAGATTGAAGACTGCTTATACCAAAACTCCCAATTACCCTGTGTGACGAGCGTTTAGACGAGATTGAAGACTCTTTATACCAAAACTCCCAATTACATTGTCTGACGCGCGTTTCGACGAGATTGAAGACTGCTTATACCAAAACTCCCAATTACCCTGTGTGACGAGCGTTTAGACGAGATTGAAGACTCTTTATACCAAAACTCCCAATTACATTGTCTGACGCACGTTTCGACGAGATTGAAGACTGCTTATACCAAAACTCCCAATTACCCTGTGTGACGAGCGTTTAGACGAGATTGAAGACTCTTTATACCAAAACTCCCAATTACATTGTCTGACGCACGTTTCGACGAGATTGAAGACTGCTTATACCAAAACTCCCAATTACCCTGTGTGACGAGCGTTTAGACGAGATTGAAGACTCTTTATACCAAAACTCCCAATTACATTGTCTGACGCACGTTTCGACGAGATTGAAGACTGCTTATACCAAAACTCCCAATTACCCTGTGTGACGAGCGTTTAGACGAGATTGAAGACTCTTTATACCAAAACTCCCAATTACATTGTCTGACGCACGTTTCGACGAGATTGAAGACTGCTTATACCAAAACTCCCAATTACCCTGTGTGACGAGCGTTTAGACGAGATTGAAGACTCTTTATACCAAAACTCCCAATTACATTGTCTGACGCACGTTTCGACGAGATTGAAGACTGCTTATACCAAAACTCCCAATTACCCTGTGTGACGAGCGTTTAGACGAGATTGAAGACTCTTTATACCAAAACTCCCAATTACATTGTCTGACGCGCGTTTCGACGAGATTGAAGACTGTTTACACCAATACTGTTAATTACACTATCCGAGGCGCGTTTCGACAAGACTGAAGACTGTTTATACCAAAACTCCCAATTACACTATCTGAGGCGTGTTTCGACGAGATTGAAAACTTTTTACACCAAAACTCCCAATTACATTGTCTGACGCGCGTTTCGACGAGATTGAAGACTGTTTATACCAAAACTCTCAATTACATTGTCTGACGCGCGTTTCGACGAGATTGAAGACTGTTTACACCAATACTGTCAATTACACTATCTGAGGCACGTTTCGACAAGACTGAAGACTGTTTATACCAAAACTCCCAATTACATTGTCTGACGCGCGTTTCGACGAGATTGAAGACTGATTACACCAAAACTCTCAATTACATTGTCTGACGCGCGTTTCGACGAGATTGAAGACTGTTTACACCAATACTGTCAATTACACTATTTGAGGCACGTTTCGACAAGACTGAAGACTGTTTATACCAAAACTCCCAATTACATTGTCTGACGCGCGTTTCGACGAGATTGAAGACTGATTACACCAATACTGTCAATTACACTATCTGAGGCGCGTTTCGACAAGACTGAAGACTGTTTATACCAAAACTCCCAATTACACTATCTGAGGCGTGTTTCGACGAGATTGAAAACTTTTTACACCAAAACTCCCAATTACATTGTCTGACGCGCGTTTCGACGAGATTGAAGACTGTTTATACCAAAACTCTCAATTACATTGTCTGACGCGCGTTTCGACGAGATTGAAGACTGTTTACACCAATACTGTCAATTACACTATCTGAGGCACGTTTCGACAAGACTGAAGACTGTTTATACCAAAACGGCCAATTACATTGTCTGACGCGCGTTTCGACGAGATTGAAGACTGTTTACACCAATACTGTCAATTACACTATCTGAGGCGCGTTTCGACAAGACTGAAGACTGTTTATACCAAAACTCCCAATTACACTATTTGAGGCGTGTTTCGACGAGATTGAAAACTTTTTACACCAAAACGGCCAATTACATTGTCTGACGCACGTTTCGACGAGATTGAAGACTGTTTACACCAATACTGTCAATTACACTATCTGAGGCGCGTTTCGACAAGACTGAAGACTGTTTATACCAAAACTCCCAATTACACTATTTGACGCGCGTTTCGACGAGACCGAAGACTGTTTCGGTAACAAAGTTATCGTCTCCAGAGACTGAATGTAATTGCGCGGTGTATCAGACGGTGTAATAGTGACTATTGGTGTAGCGGTAGTGTGAACAGTTTGTTCAGTATGAATATAACCAAGGGCTCCAGAAATTCCAATTTAACGATGAACCAATGTACCTTGTAAAGGTAAAGATACGATTACCATCACCGTTAGACCAGCTAAGGCTGATATCCCGACTTGTTGCCACATCAGATATGTCACAATTGCCGTTTGGAAAGGCATCATCCAAAACGTGTGTAAAAACAAAAACGCGTAATCGAATCTACTCACATCGTTCGAAAGTAAATTGACCAGTTGACCTGCTGTCGTTTCCCCTAAAGACGTTTGGTTTAATCTCGTTATCTAAAATGACATAACATTAACTATCTCACAAAATGGAGATATATCGGGATCAAATGACAGTCCAAATGTCAAAATAATTTTCGTACGTACTTACCTTTCGGTATATTAACGAAGACGATGCTATCCGAACCCTCATCCCCACAGATTTGAATTCCAAATTGATATGATGATAAATGAATATATTGAATATTGAAACGATCATAAGTGCCGCGCTGTATATATACAGGGCGTTATTTACCTCGTCGTTATTATTCGTGAATATTTGTAATAATTTCGATAGAAAATATGGTCTCAAACATCTGAAATGTTGAAATTTATATAGAAATCGAATAAAAAAACAGATTCAAAATTTATACACGAATGCATGAATTTAATACTAATAGCGCCATCTATGTATAAGTCTACGAATCTTTCAGCCCAAATATATTTTAGTCTTTATCTTCCGAACCATTCGGTCAATTTTAGCAAATTTTTTTTTAAATTGTAGCTAATCATATAAGGGATGTAATTCTTCAGATACAATCTTTAGTTATTTCGTTTTTTATTATATACAAGGGGCGAACGAAAATAATATATAGTATACTTTAATTTAGGTCACCCTGTAAAGTGAATCGTCGATAAAGGAAAATGTTTCCCGACGTTCAAACGTTGCTCAATCCTTTCTGAACATACTTTTTTTTAATTCATTCCGATATCTCAATTTCCAAGTGAATTGTCTACGAGGTTCCAAAAGTACTCGGCTTGACCTAGAGATGGCGGTAGTACAGTTTGAAAAAATATCACTGTATTTGAAAATACGTCGATTCTTGTTATAAAAAGGGTGTGGAACTTATTGAACATCGCTGTGGAGGTAAAGGGGTGGAAAAATTAAGAAAATTTCGGTGTTTTCTTTGCCGGGCCGGGTACTTCTGGAACCGTCATCGAATACGTCAAATTAATGTGGTTAAAACTCACACAAGAACAATATTCGAAAATCCCCAAACCATTCCACTGATCATATATTCGAAATAGAAAGTTTTGGTCATCGCTTTCAATAAACTGGGGGCTTTGCCTTTCGCGGTAGATTTGGTCAATTCGTTTTTCCAATTTTTCTCCAGTTTATCGGTCAGTATTTTTGATTTGTCTCTATCTAATGGTTTGTATAGATCACCAAGTTCCAAATTTTGTTTACTACCTTTAGTTATCAAGGGTATCAACCACCTAAAAGTTGAAAAAAAATATGACAACGAATTTATCAAATGTAAAGATTTATCTTTGAAGGTTTTGTTAACATCGTAGGATTAAAATATACAAATAAAAGGAAAATATCGTGCATTGTTTTTTCTTTATTTCTGTTTAATTTAGAATAAATTTAGTTCAATGCCAGTGTATCCAATAATTAGAGAAAAAAGTTTGTAAATAAACGATGTCTTCAAAATTTGAGCTCGTGTTTTTTTTCTGTACTAAAAATTGATGAAAAAATATGAGGAATCCCGACCAATCGACATGTCGAAGGCTTTTGACAGAGTTAGGCATGCCAAAATTTTATATAACGGTTTGTTGATCGATCCCTTCCCTGTATAACTATCCACTCGTCGAAACTGCACACATGATTCATCCAGATTTATGTCGATGGAGACACCTAGGAAAGATTTGAGGTAAATCCTGGTGCTGCATCTTGTCATCGACTCTCTTTATACTATATATCAAGTATCCACTCGTCGAAACTGCACACACGATCTTTAACTTCGCCCGACTATAACCCGCTGGTGTCGTAGTTCAAATAAACCGCCTTAATCAACTCGATTAACATCGTATACAACAATTTCCATCAATACCGGTTTCCAAAACGTTCTGGAGTGGAAGAAATCTTATTGAAAGACCCAAGCTGCTGTTTTTACGAAGAAATATCATGATTCATCCAGATTTTTGTCGATGGTGACCCCTCGGAAAGATTTTAGGTAAACGCTGGTGTTGCATCTTGTCATCGACTCTCTTTATAGTGTATATCAACTATCCACTCGTCGAAACTGCACACACGATCTTTAACTTCGCCGACGATAACCCGCTGGTGTCGTAGTTCAAATAAACCGCCTTAATCAACTCGATTAACATCGTATACAACAATTTCCATCAATACCGGTTTCCAAAACGTTTTGGAGTGGAAGAAATCTGATAAAAAGACCCAAGCTGCTGTTTTTACGAAGAAATATCATGATTCATCCAAATCGTTTTCATTGGAGACTCTCTTTATAGTTTATATCAATGATCTGCTCGTCGAAACTTCCGGAAAAGATCGTCGACTTGGTCAACGGCGTCTTGAAGATGTTTCCATCGATTGTTAGGCAATAACCAAACCACAGAACAACCAAAACATGGACTGAAAAGGGAGAATCGACTCCAAAGAAGACGAAGACCGTTCCATCTGCAGGGAACGGTCTTTTGGGATGAGCGCGGGATAATTTGGTACTACTGGACCCATCCTGTTACCATTGCCGCAGGGTTAATAATGGAAATTAGAATAAAAACTCACCCGAAGAATAATTTCGATAACAAACTCGATGTCTTCTTCGGATTTTCATTTTTCAAAGTGTACCCTATATCCATAGTAAATCGAAAAATTCACGACTATAAAATGAGAAAATATATTTTCTTTTGTGAGATTAAGAAAATGACACGAATACGCGACAATTATTACATTTTAACATTGTTTCTAAATAAAATAAATAAAGTCGAGAACCCGTGATTACACAATAACAGAGATATGATTTGATTCTATAGTGTAACCGAAAAAAATTTTCTCCCTCTCTCCACTGAATTCAAATTACCCATTTTCTGTTGATAGTTGAGTAGAAACTCGAAGGACATACTTTAATTTTAATAAGATGTAAATAAATATTTAGTGTCGATTACCGGCACTTTTTTAGAACTATTTTTCGCAATTTAAACATTTTATGATAGTGAAAACTGTGATAAGAAGTAAACGAAAATAATAATTCCAACGAAGATAAAGGAACAACTTGATTCAGGTGAAATTTCAAAAAAAATTGTTATAATTACCTTAAATGTATTCTACACATCGTATATTTGGAACACAACCCCTGAAAGTCTAATAAACTATCTTTAAAAAAAATTATTGTCATAAAACACTTTTTCTACCTCGTATTTTTTCATATTTATCCATATTTTTAAAAAAACTACACAAAAAACATCCAATTTATTAGTTTAGAGCTTCTAAATAAAAAAGTTACGCAGTTCTGAAGAGATCCATCGATATAAAAACCGGTCAGTTAAAACACCCACTTAAACCAACCCTACGTACTGAAATAGATGTAACAAGGTAAATAATAACCCACGTGGCAATAGTTTAACAGCAAAATACAATTTTCGTCATCTTTGAGTGTCCTGCTTGCTTAAAGACATTCAAAAAAAATTTTTATAATTACGTTAAATGTATTCTACATATCGTATATTTGGAACACAACCCTTGAAAATCTAATAAACTATCTTTAAAAAAAATTATTGCCATAAAACACTTTTTTTACCTTGTACTTTTTCATATTTATCCATATTTTTAATAAAATTACAAAAAAAACATCCAATTTATTAGTTTAGAGCTTATAAATAAAAAAAGTTACGCAGTTCTGAAGAGATCCATCGATATAAAAACCGGTCAGTTGAAAAACGCATTTATACCAACCCAACGTACTAAAATAGATGTACACCATGGTAGTAAAGCAAATAATAACCCACGTGGCAATGGTTTAACAGCAAACTACAAATTTCGTCATTTTTGAGTGTCTTGCTTGCTTAATGACATTAAAAAAAATAGTTATAATTACTTTAAATGTATTCTACATATGGTATATTTGGAACACAACCCTTGAGAATCTAATAAACTATCTTTGAAAAAAGTATTGCCATAAAACACTTTTTTTACCATGTACTTTTTCATATTTATCCATATTTTTAAAAAAACTACCCAAAAAACATCCATTTTATTAGTTTAGAGCTTCTAAATAAAAAAAGTTACGCAGTTCTGAAGAGATTCATCGATATAAAAACCGGTTAGTTGAAAAACGCATTTATACCAATCCTACGTACTAAAATAGATGTACACCATGGTAATAAAGCAAATAATAACCCACGTAGCCATGGTTTAACAGCAAACTACAAATTTCGTCATTTTTGAGTGTCTTGCTTGCTTAATGAAATTAAAAAAAATAGTTATAATTACTTTAAATGTATTCTACATATCGTATATTTGGAACACAACCCTTGAGAATCTAATAAACTATCTTTGAAAAAAGTATTGCCATAAAACACTTTTTTTACCTTGTACTTTTTCATATTTATCCATATTTTTAATAAAATTACAAAAAAAACATCCAATTTATTAGTTTAGAGCTTCTAAATAAAAAAACGTTACGCAGTTCTGAAGAGATTCATCGATATAAAAACCGGTCAGTTAAAAAACGCACTTATGCAACCACACGTATTAAAATAGATGTAATAAGGTAAATAATAACCAACGTCGGAATGTTTTAACAGCAACCAGTCGGGACAGACGATACATGAGCCGTTAACAGAGATTGGCGCGTATCTGCGTTACAAAAACCATGAGGAAAAGGATGAAACTGCAAATTTTGTCATCCATGAATGCCCTACTTGCTTAATGACATCAAAGGGTTCAAGCTAAAGGGCCTGATTGACTTCTCAAAGGACTTGGTAACCAGAATGTAACTATGAACCATGAAGACTTGTCTAACAACAGCAATGGAAGGCGTTCTAGACCTGCTGTCAAGATCGGGCTGCTCATAGATTTACACTAAAAGAAATCGCGAAGAAAATCGCCAGAAGAAGATGTCAAAAGTTGAGGATCTACTCTAATATCAAATTAATTGAGTCGAGATACAAATAAAACAAAGATATTTGCACTAAACTCATCAAAAGCGAGTTTGCGCGTGTAGAAATTCTGTTTCTAAACATTGCGCATCATCTACTACTTCGCAATTACGTCCAAAGGAACATCCTGCGATGATTAGGCTCATTTTACTCGAAACCGCAACAATTAAGTGTAGTTTAATCAGGGAATGGATAAAAGGAGTTAAGATTAGGTTTCTTTTTTATTAAAAACACACTTCTTTATCATTATCTAATTTATTAAAATAGTAAATCAATCGTTATCTGTGATATATTTTTGGTAAGCCTTCTGAGCAGTATTTTTGAGTTCTTGCGCCATAGTTGGACTCGTTTCCATCACCAATTTATGGAAATAACCGTCTTCGATTTGTAGAAGTTTATGGGGATGATCGAATTCCACCATGTTACCGAAACTCATCACCAAAACTTTATCGGAATCCATGATGGTGTTCAATCTGTGCGCTATGGTCAGTACCGTGCAGTCTTTGAACGCTTTGCGTATCGTCGCTTGGATCAAAGAATCGGTTCTACAACCGAAAAAATTAATCAATTTCATCCTGCAATAGATAAAATTGTCTTACCTTTGATCTACGTTGGCTGTAGCTTCGTCCAGTATCAAGATTTTATTGTCTTTCAAAATAGCTCTCGCCAAACAGATCAATTGCCTTTGGCCAAGACTGAAATTGGCGCCGCCTTCCGCTACCATGAAATCCAAAGAATCCACGCTTTCTTTCAACTCGACCTGGACAACGGAACAGAGTTTAGAAGGACTAATCGGTGTTGCCGCGACCCCAACTTACCAATTCCAGCGCGTCCCAGATCTTGTCGTCGTCGAATTCGCCGAAAGGATCCAAATTGTATCGTAGAGTTTCGGAAAACAAAACCGGTTCTTGGGGAATTATGGAAATCTTCTTCCGCAAATCCGTCAGACCTAAATTTTGTATTTCGACTCTATCTATCAGGATAGAACCTTCCAATGGAGCTAATCGGAATAGAGCGGAAATTAGAGAAGATTTTCCGGCTCCGGTTCGTCCTACTATACCAATCTACGGAAAAATACAATATTTGCTAACTATTTTCGTATACACCCGGTATATACGTTACCTTTTCTCCAGGTTTGAATATCATATTCAAATTTTTCAAAACCGGTGGTTCGTTCTCGACATATTTCAAATAGAGGTTATTGAATTCTATATTTCCCCTTCTAGGCCAAGTACCTTTTGGTTTTTTCTCTATAATAACGAGTACGTGAACTTTGGTGTACTGAACACACTGTATACACTCACAATTACACCGTCTGACGTGCGTCTTCGGAAACAGTCTCATTGCGAGTTATGGTGTAAACAGTCTCGTCGAAACGCGCCTCAGACAATGTAATTGCGAGTTTTGGTGTAAACAGTCTCGTCGAAACGCGCCTCAGACAATGTAATTGCGAGTTTTGGTGTAAACAGTCTCGTCGAAACGCGCCTCAGACAATGTAATTGCGAGTTTTGGTGTAAACAATCTCGTCGAAACGCGCCTCAGACAATGTAATTGCGAGTTTTGGTGTAAACAGTCTTCAGTCTCGTCGAAACGCGCCTCAGACAATGTAATTGCGAGTTTTGGTGTAAACAGTCTCGTCGAAACACGCCTCAGACAATGTAATTGCGAGTTTTGGTGTAAACAATCTCGTCGAAACGCGCCTCAGACAATGTAATTGCGAGTTTTGGTGTAAACAGTCTCGTCGAAACACGCCTCAGACAATGTAATTGCGAGTTTTGGTGTAAACAATCTCGTCGAAACGCGCCTCAGACAATGTAATTGAGAGTTTTGGTGTAAACAGTCTCGTCGAAACACGCCTCAGACAATGTAATTGCGAGTTTTGGTGTAAACAGTCTTCAGTCTCGTCGAAACGCGCCTCAGACAATGTAATTGCGAGTTTTGGTGTAAACAGTCTTCAGTCTCGTCGAAAAGCGCCTCAGACAATGTAATTGCGAGTTTTGGTGTAAACAGTCTCGTCGAAACGCGCCTCAGACAATGTAATTGCGAGTTTTGGTGTAAACAGTCTCGTCGAAACGCGCCTCAGACAATGTAATTGCGAGTTTTGGTGTAAACAGTCTTTAGTGTCGTCGAAACGCGCCTCAGACAGTGTAATTGGAAGTGTTGGTGTAAACAGTCTTCAGTCTCGTCGAAACGCGCCTCAGACAGTGTAATTGCCAGCTTTGGTGTAAAGAGTCTTCAGTCTCGTCGAAACACGCCTCAGACAATGTAATTGCGAGTTTTGGTGTAAACAGTCTCGTCGAAACACGCCTCAGACAATGTAATTGCGAGTTTTGGTGTAAACAGTCTTTAGTCTCGTCGAAACGCGCCTCAGACAGTGTAATTGACAGTATTGGTGTAAACAGTCTTCAATCTCGTCGAAACGCGCGTCAGACAATGTAATTGGGAGTTTTGGTATAAAGAGTCTTCAATCTCGTCTAAACGCTCGTCACACAGGGTAATTGGGAGTTTTGGTATAAGCAGTCTTCAATCTCGTCGAAACGCGCGTCAGACAATGTAATTGGGAGTTTTGGTGTAAACAGTCTTCAGTCTCGTCGAAACGCGCCTCAGACAGTGTAATTGCGAGCTTTGGTGTAAAGAGTCTTCAGTCTCGTCGAAACGCGCCTTCCAAAAATCTCAACTTACCTTTTGGTGTATCGAACGGCCCTTCGTTATCTAGAGTGGTATATTGCAGAACCCTTTCTACGCTTGTTAAATTATTTATAACTTCTGCCAGTTGTTTCATTCCATATTGTAACATACCGGTTAGTACCATACATTGCGATATTGCCAAACCTGCCATGCTACCATTAACATTTGTGACTAAAATGCAATATTAGAGATGAAAACAGCTCAGCAACAACCAAAGACAAAGTTTGCTTATTAATACCCAGTGACGTAATTATATAGGATTAACATCTGTTTTTGTAATTGTGGTACCATTTGAAGAAAAATGAAAGATATATATTTTCAAAATAACCTTTAAAAACATGTTTTCCGTAGCTGATATATCCCAGAAACCCTTATTAATATATTTAACAGTCATTTCAATGATATATAGAAAAAAAAATACTCACAAGATGCTGTAATTACGAAGCTAAAGGTAACTATAGCCAAAAAAATTAGTACAATCAAGTCGAGCCATAAACCAAACGCGTTCATACATGCCAACGTTAAATACCACGCCGAAGTATGGACATCCTGTATATAAAACGAAAACTGTTTCAATAAAGTTTTTAAAAATGAAAAATCGATTTATATACAGTATTATTTAGGCCACGCCGGTCCTGCCATTTGTGTACTCGTAGCAATAAGTGAAATTTTCGATTTTTATTATTTTGTTGTCGTTTAAATGAATAAAATCTCTAATAATATGTCAATTGTTTTAATTAATTAATAAGGATAAAAAGTCATATTATCTAAACGTGAAATAAAATAATTTCTTATAAAATGGACGCTGTCATATGACATCACATTTAAACAACGTTGCCAGACTTTGATAATAACACGAAGATAAACAAATTATGAAATTATTATATTAGTGCAAGTTGAAAATGAGTGAAAGTATTTATTTCTTCTTAATTTATATATTAATTATTCAACTGCTTTTGATTAATTAAGAGTGGATATGAAAAAAATATTATCACGTCATATAATAAATATAAGATTCTTGGGATTGTTGATGTGCGGAATATCGAGGCAACTCTGCACAAGTTGTTAACCCGATTCGGAACATTCCATTACTGATATTAAGGGGAGTGAAGGCAGTTTAATAATTTTTACGTTGTCTGTTTAAGTGAAGTTAATTATTGTAAATTTTCTGCTAAAAAATATGAATTACGAAAATGATTAAACACAGCTTAGAAATAAAACGTGATTATCTCGATTCGTATACGAGGTTTATCATAAGTGAGTTCCATAAAGTGAATTTATTCGTTATACGTGGAAAAAAGGATGTTAAGGACTTCTTATACGTGAGTAACGATTTACATTACTTTTTAATAAGACTGTTAATTGGTATTAAATAAAATAATTGTCTCATTTTTTAATAATTAAAAAAATAATAATGAAATACTTTACCTGATGTCGATCGAATTCATTTATCAAAATTTCTTCTGAATGGGACGATCTTATAGTAACTATTCCGCAAATAGTAGAACTCACATGGGAAAATACAGGGGATTTCGCTAAAATATGGATAAAAATTGATTAAACAAAATCTAGGTGGCTAGAAATGTTTCCGCTTTGTTTATGATGACATCTGTCAAAATTTTACTTATATCTGACAGATAGATTAGTATAAAGAAAAGCGTAATGTAAATATGGGACAAACAAGGAAAGAAATCGAAAAATATTCTCGTAAATAATTTTGAAAACTGATTTAAATAAAATTGCTTTCACTTTTATTCTTTTAAAATTGTTTAAAATGTTTTTTCATCAGATTTTGAATAAAAAACTTCGAATAACGTGCGTAAATGAAAGTTAAAAACGAATTTGAGGTTATACAATCTACTAATTCAATAAAACTGCGAAAATTTCGAACCCTATTGCAATAATTAGCATTCAATGTCAAATATAAGGAAGATATTTGTAAGGTAGGTGCCGCGATTGCTTAATGCTGATCAAAAGTAGGCACTAATTCGAAATTCAAACACGTTTTTGTCGATACGGCACTATATATAGCAGAAAAAATCGAATCGAGTGCTTTTCGACATATTTTTATGAATTTTTTTAATAAAATAAAACGTTTAACGTACGTACCGATTCCTTCTAAATGCTTAAGAGTTTTGGCAGTCGCCATATACCATGTTCTGAATTTTAAATATAAACTTCCAAGTATAATGAGAATTATTATCATAATTGGATTTGCTATAACGATATTTATCAATATTCCCGCCATAACAAGGAAAATCTATAAGAAAAATATCGATTAAAGTCAATCAAGTTTATGGTTCGATTATACGATGATAAAACCCCCAAAAATTTTTTTTTTTGACAACATGACGCTTAGGCACTTACTAGTGAGTTGCTTTCATATTGATTAACCCTCGTAATATTTTGATAATTATTTTCAAAATTTTGTATGTATATGATAATTTGTAACACCCTGTAGCTTATTATAGATATATATTTCTCCTGCCACCCCTGTATCACTTTTTTCAAGTTCAGTATATCAATATATACCGAGGTAAGTCGAAAACTATACTTTGCTTTCATATTGATTGACCCTCGTAATATTTTGGTAATTATTTTCAAAATTTCGTATGTATATGATAATTTGTGACACCCTGTAGCTTATTATTGATATAAATATTTCTCCTTCCACTCCCGTATCACTTTTTTCAAGTTCAATATATCAGTATATACCGAGGTAAGTCGAAAACTATACTTTGCTTCCATATTGATTAAACCTCGTAATATTTTGATAATTATTTTCAAAATTTCGTATGTATATGATAATTTGTGACACCCTGTAGCTTATTATTGATATAAATATTTCTCCTTCTACTCCCGTATCACTTTTTTCAAGTTCAATATATCAATATATACCGAGGTAAGTCGAAAACTATACTTTGCTTTCATATTGATTGACCCTCGTAATATTTTGGTAATTATTTTCAAAATTTCGTATGTATATGATAATTTGTGACACCCTGTAGCTTATTATTGATATAAATATTTCTCCTTCCACTCCCGTATCACTTTTTTCAAGTTCAATATATCAGTATATACCGAGGTAAGTCGAAAACTATACTTTGCTTCCATATTGATTAAACCTCGTAATATTTTGATAATTATTTTCAAAATTTCGTATGTATATGATAATTTGTGACACCCTGTAGCTTATTATTGATATAAATATTTCTCCTTCCACTCCCGTATCACTTTTTTCTAGTTCAATATATCAGTATATACCGAGGTAAGTCGAAAACTATACTTTGCTTTCATATTGATTGACCCTCGTAATATTTTGATAATTATTTTCAAAATTTCGTATGTATATGATAATTTGTGACACCCTGTAGCTTATTATTGATATAAATATTTCTCCTTCCACTCCCGTATCACTTTTTTCAAGTTCAATATATCAGTATATACCGAGGTAAGTCGAAAACTATACTTTGCTTTCATATTGATTGACCCTCGTAATATTTTGATAATTATTTTCAAAATTTCGTATGTATATGATAATTTGTGACACCCTGTAGCTTATTATTGATATAAATATTTCTCCTTCCACTCCCGTATCACTTTTTTCAAGTTCAATATATCAGTATATACCGAGGTAAGTCGAAAACTATACTTTGCTTCCATATTGATTAAACCTCGTAATATTTTGATAATTATTTTCAAAATTTCGTATGTATATGATAATTTGTGACACCCTGTAGCTTATTATTGATATAAATATTTCTCCTTCCACTCCCGTATCACTTTTTTCAAGTTCAATATATCAGTATATACCGAGGTAAGTCGAAAACTATACTTTGCTTCCATATTGATTAAACCTCGTAATATTTTGATAATTATTTTCAAAATTTCGTATGTATATGATAATTTGTGACACCCTGTAGCTTATTATTGATATAAATATTTCTCCTTCCACTCCCGTATCACTTTTTTCAAGTTCAATATATCAGTATATACCGAGGTAAGTCGAAAACTATACTTTGCTTCCATATTGATTAAACCTCGTAATATTTTGATAATTATTTTCAAAATTTCGTATGTATACGATAATTTGTGACACCCTGTAGCTTATTATTGATATAAATATTTCTCCTTCCACTCCCGTATCACTTTTTTCAAGTTCAATATATCAATATATACCGAGGTAAGTCGAAAACTATACTTCGCTTCCATATTGATTAACCCTCGTAATATTTTGATAATTATTTTCAAAATTTTGTATGTATATGATAATTTGTAACACCCTGTAGCTTATTATAGATATATATTTCTCCTTCCACCCTTGTATCACTTTTTTCAAGTACAGTATATCAATATATACCGATGTAAGTCGAAAACTATACTTTGCTTTCATATTGATTGACCCTCGTAATATTTTGGTAATTATTTTCAAAATTTCGTATGTATACGATAATTTGTGACACCCTGTAGCTTATTATTGATATAAATATTTCTCCTTCCACCCCTGTATCACTTTTTTCAAGTTCAGTATATCAATATATACCGAGGTAAGTCGAAAACTATACTTTGCTTTCATATTGATTGACCCTCGTAATATTTTGGTAATTATTTTCAAAATTTCGTATGTATACGATAATTTGTGACACCCTGTAGCTTATTATTGATATAAATATTTCTCCTTCCACCCCTGTATCACTTTTTTCAAGTTCAGTATATCAATATATACCGAGGTAAGTCGAAAACTATACTTTGCTTTCATATTGATTGACCCTCGTAATATTTTGATAATTATTTTCAAAATTTCGTATGTATATGATAATTTGTGACACCCTGTAGCTTATTATTGATATAAATATTTCTCCTTCCACTCCCGTATCACTTTTTTCTAGTTCAATATATCAGTATATACCGAGGTAAGTCGAAAACTATACTTTGCTTCCATATTGATTGACCCTCGTAATATTTTGATAATTATTTTCAAAATTTCGTATGTATATGATAATTTGTGACACCCTGTAGCTTATTATTGATATAAATATTTCTCCTTCCACTCCCGTATCACTTTTTTCAAGTTCAATATATCAGTATATACCGAGGTAAGTCGAAAACTATACTTTGCTTCCATATTGATTAAACCTCGTAATATTTTGATAATTATTTTCAAAATTTCGTATGTATATGATAATTTGTGACACCCTGTAGCTTATTATTGATATAAATATTTCTCCTTCCACTCCCGTATCACTTTTTTCTAGTTCAATATATCAGTATATACCGAGGTAAGTCGAAAACTATACTTTGCTTCCATATTGATTAAACCTCGTAATATTTTGATAATTATTTTCAAAATTTCGTATGTATATGATAATTTGTGACACCCTGTAGCTTATTATTGATATAAATATTTCTCCTTCCACTCCCGTATCACTTTTTTCAAGTTCAATATATCAGTATATACCGAGGTAAGTCGAAAACTATACTTTGCTTCCATATTGATTAAACCTCGTAATATTTTGATAATTATTTTCAAAATTTCGTATGTATATGATAATTTGTGACACCCTGTAGCTTATTATTGATATAAATATTTCTCCTTCCACTCCCGTATCACTTTTTTCAAGTTCAATATATCAGTATATACCGAGGTAAGTCGAAAACTATACTTTGCTTTCATATTGATTGACCCTCGTAATATTTTGATAATTATTTTCAAAATTTCGTATGTATATGATAATTTGTGACACCCTGTAGCTTATTATTGATATAAATATTTCTCCTTCCACTCCCGTATCACTTTTTTCAAGTTCAATATATCAGTATATACCGAGGTAAGTCGAAAACTATACTTTGCTTTCATATTGATTGACCCTCGTAATATTTTGGTAATTATTTTCAAAATTTCGTATGTATATGATAATTTGTGACACCCTGTAGCTTATTATTGATATAAATATTTCTCCTTCCACTCCCGTATCACTTTTTTCAAGTTCAATATATCAGTATATACCGAGGTAAGTCGAAAACTATACTTTGCTTTCATATTGATTGGCCCTCGTAATATTTTGGTAATTATTTTCAAAATTTCGTATGTATATGATAATTTGTGACACCCCGTAGCTTATTATTGATATAAATATTTCTCCTTCCACCCCTGTATCACTTTTTTCAAGTTCAATATATCAATATATACCGAGGTAAATCGAAAACTATACTTTGCTTTCATATTGATTGACCCTCGTAATATTTTGATAATTATTTTCAAAATAAAAATTAGAAAAAATACGTGAATTCCAAAATTTTGTAAAGTTATTTTATAGTTTATACTTTATATTGAAAACAATAATTTTTGATAACATTTTCTTCACCCCCTCGTAATATATTTACGAAAAATCGACATTATTCGATTGTTTTTTGAATAAAAAAATAAAAGACGTCGATTTCAAAATTTCATAGCGATATTTGTTACGTAAAACCCGAATTTTACAACATTTCGTATACCCCCCGTATCACCAATATTATTATAGGAAAATATCGTTAAAAACACTCACCGAAACCGAATCCAGTAGTACCCTCGGTAAAATTTCGTCTATGCACCCAATATCTTTCGAAAATCTGTTCAAAATCCTTCCGCTCGGGTTGGTGTCGAAAAATCTCATCGGAGCTTTCAATAATTTATTGAACATGGTCGAATGCAAATTTTCCGAAGCCATAGTACACGACATATAATATAAAAATGTTCTACTTAATACTAACAGTACCACTAGAATTATTAAAGTACCGTAAATGTATAGAGCCGAATCAGTTTTGATCAGCCTCTGTATAGAACCGTCTATTATGACATAGTCGTACATGTTGTTGAAATTTAATGTAATGAAGGATAAAATATTACGAATATTTAGTTTTTTCATGATTTTTTTAATGATATTTTCTGTACTATTATCGGTACTATTGAGAAGATTCGAAAAACTGTTATTGGTGGATTTTTGGTTATCAAACATGTCGATGATAGGCTTATTAGAGTTGTTTCCATTTTTGGAGTAACTTGGTTCAGTACTGGTACTATTCATATGATTTTTGAGGTATTTGGTACCTTCATTTGCTTTGTTATTAAATTTGTTGTTGATAGTACTGTTGTAGTCATTTTTAAACAAATCTTCACGGTATTTGGTACCACCGACTTCTTTGTTGTTAAAATGAAGACTATTGTTCAAGGTACTACCATTTTTATGGTGGTAACTAGATTCACTGTTGGTACTATTCATATGATCTTTGATGAAATCATCATTGTGTTTGGTATCTTCGTTTTCTTTGTTATTATAATAATTATTCTCGTTTTTGGTAGTACCATCATCATTATTTTCATTTCTACTTCCATTGACTTTATTTTTGGGAAAGTCGTCACTGTATTTAATATTTTTTTCGTCTTTGTTGTCATAATGATTGTTGTCGTTTTTGGTACTACCATTATTTATAATGTGGAAACTGGTACTGGTACCATTCTTGTGATTTTTGAAGAAATCTTCACTGTATTTGGTATTTTCGTTTTTGTTACTATAATAATTGTTCTTGTTTATGGTACTACTATTATTAATGTTGTAGAAACTAGGTTCAGATCTGGTACTACCTGTATATCCATTATTTTTGAAAAATTTCTTATCGTTTTTTGTACTTTCATTTTCTTTGGTAAAATTGTTGTTGAAGGTATTAAAATGATTGTTTTTGGGGTTTTTGGTACTACTAATGTTGATGCTATAAGAACTATCTTCACTATTGGCACCATTCTTATGATTTTTAGTGAAATCTTCAATGTTTTTAAAACTTTCGTCTTCTTTTTTGGTAAAATTATATTTATTATTAAAATCGTTATTAGATTTCTCCCAATTATTTTCGATTTTGGTACTACCATTATTAATGATGTAGAAATTAGGTTCGGTGCTGGTACTATCGATATAATTTTTGAAAAAATTCATATTATCTTTGGTACTTTCATTTTCTTTATTAAAATTTTTGTTACCGTTATCAAAATAATTGATTCGCGGGTTATTGGTAGTACCACTATTGATACTAGATGACCCCTCGTCGTTTCTGGTACCATTCTCATGAATTTTATCTATATCTTCTAATTTTTTAATACTTTCGTCTTCTTTTTTGATAAAATCATATTTATTATCAATATCGTCAATATTTTTCTTCACATTGTTCAGGCTTTTGGTACTACCATTATTAATGTTGTGGAAATTAGGTTCTGTGCTGGTACTATTGACATAATTTTTGAAAAAATCTTCATAATCTTTGGTTCTTTCATTTTCTTTATCCAAATTTTTGTTAACGTTATCAAAATAATTGATTCGCGGGTTGTTGGTAGTACCACTATTGATACTAGATGACCCCTCGTCGTTTCTGGTACCATTCTCATGAATTTTATCTATATCTTCTAATTTTTTAATACTTTCGTCTTCTTTTTTGATAAAATCATATTTATTATCAATATCGTCAATATTTTTCTTCACATTGTTCAGGCTTTTGGTACTACCATTATTAATGTTGTGGAAATTAGGTTCTGTGCTGGTACTATCGACATAATTTTTGAAAAAATCTTCATAATCTTTGGTACTTTCATTTTCTTTATCCAAATTTTTGTTAACGTTATCAAAATAATTGATTCGCGGGTTATTGGTAGTACCACTATTGATACTAGATGAACCCTTGTCGTTTCTGGTACCATTCTCATGATTTTTGTTAAAATCTTCTGATTTTTTAATACTTTCGTCTTCTTTTTTGATAAAATCATATTTATTATCAATATCGTCAATATTTTTCTTCACATTGTTCAGGCTTTTGGTACTACCATTATTAATGTTGTGGAAATTAGGTTCTGTGCTGGTACTATTGACATAATTTTTGAAAAAATCTTCATAATCTTTGGTTCTTTCATTTTCTTTATCCAAATTTTTGTTAACGTTATCAAAATAATTGATTCGCGGGTTGTTGGTAGTACCACTATTGATACTAGATGACCCCTCGTCGTTTCTGGTACCATTCTCATGAATTTTATCTATATCTTCTAATTTTTTAATACTTTCGTCTTCTTTTTTGATAAAATCATATTTATTATCAATATCGTCAATATTTTTCTTCACATTGTTCAGGCTTTTGGTACTACCATTATTAATGTTGTGGAAATTAGGTTCTGTGCTGGTACTATTGACATAATTTTTGAAAAAATCTTCATAATCTTTGGTACTTTCATTTTCTTTATCCAAATTTTTGTTAACGTTATCAAAATAATTGATTCGCGGGTTATTGGTAGTACCACTATTGATACTAGATGAACCCTTGTCGTTTCTGGTACCATTCTCATGAATTTTATTAAAATCTTCTAATTTTTTAATACTTTCGTCTTCTTTTTTGATAAAATCATATTTATTATCAATATCGTCAATATTTTTCTTCACATTGTTCACGCTTTTGGTACTACCATTATTAATGTTGTGGAAATTAGGTTCTGTGCTGGTACTATCGACATAATTTTTGAAAAAATCTTCATAATCTTTGGTACTTTCATTTTCTTTATTAAAATTTTTGTTATCGTTATCAAAATAATTGATTCGCGGGTTGTTGGTAGTACCACTATTGATACTAGAAGAACCCTCGTCGTTTCTGGTACCATTCTCATGATTTTTGTTAAAATCTTCTAATTTTTCAATACTTTCGTCTTCTTTTTTGATAAAATCATATTTATTATCAATATCGTCAATATGTTTCTTGACATTGTTCACGCTTCTGGTACTACCATTATTAATGTTGTAGAAATTAGGTTCTGTGCTGGTACTATCGACGTAATTTTTTGAAAAATCTACATTATCTTTGGTACTTTCATTTTCTTTATTAAAATTTTTGTTATCGTTATCAAAATAATTGATTCGCGGGTTATTGGTAGTACCACTATTGATACTAGATGAACCCTTGTCGTTTCTGGTACCATTCTCATGATTTTTGTTAAAATCTTCTGATTTTTTAATACTTTCGTCTTCTTTTTTGATAAAATCATATTTATTATCAATATCGTCAATATTTTTCTTCACATTGTTCACGCTTTTGGTACTACCATTATTAATGTTGTGGAAATTAGGTTCTGTGCTGGTACTATTGACATAATTTTTGAAAAAATCTTCATAATCTTTGGTTCTTTCATTTTCTTTATCCAAATTTTTGTTAACGTTATCAAAATAATTGATTCGCGGGTTGTTGGTAGTACCACTATTGATACTAGATGACCCCTCGTCGTTTCTGGTACCATTCTCATGAATTTTATCTATATCTTCTAATTTTTTAATACTTTCGTCTTCTTTTTTGATAAAATCATATTTATTATCAATATCGTCAATATTTTTCTTCACATTGTTCAGGCTTTTGGTACTACCATTATTAATGTTGTGGAAATTAGGTTCTGTGCTGGTACTATTGACATAATTTTTGAAAAAATCTTCATAATCTTTGGTACTTTCATTTTCTTTATCCAAATTTTTGTTAACGTTATCAAAATAATTGATTCGCGGGTTATTGGTAGTACCACTATTGATACTAGATGAACCCTTGTCGTTTCTGGTACCATTCTCATGAATTTTATTAAAATCTTCTAATTTTTTAATACTTTCGTCTTCTTTTTTGATAAAATCATATTTATTATCAATATCGTCAATATTTTTCTTCACATTGTTCACGCTTTTGGTACTACCATTATTAATGTTGTGGAAATTAGGTTCTGTGCTGGTACTATCGACATAATTTTTGAAAAAATCTTCATAATCTTTGGTTCTTTCATTTTCTTTATTAAATTTTTTGTTAACGTTATCAAAATAATTGATTCGCGGGTTGTTGGTAGTACCACCATTGATACTAGATGACCCCTCGTCGTTTCTGGTACCATTCTCATGAATTTTATCAATATCTTCTAATTTTTTAATACTTTCGTCTTCTTTTTTGATAAAATTATACTTATTATCAATATCGTCAATATTCTTCTTCCAATTGCTTACGTCTTTGGTACTACCATTATTGAAATTGTAGAAATTAGGTTCTGTGCTGGTACTATCGACATAATTTTTGAAAAAATCTTCATAATCTTTGGTACTTTCATTTTCTTTATTAAAATTTTTGTTATCGTTATCAAAATAATTGATTCGCGGGTTGTTGGTAGTACCACTATTGATACTAGAAGAACCCTTGTCGTTTCTGGTACCATTCTCATGATTTTTGTTAAAATCTTCTAATTTTTCAATACTTTCGTCTTCTTTTTTGATAAAATCATATTTATTATCAATATCGTCAATATGTTTCTTGACATTGTTCACGCTTCTGGTACTACCATTATTAATGTTGTAGAAATTAGGTTCTGTGCTGGTACTATCGACGTAATTTTTTGAAAAATCTACATTATCTTTGGTACTTTCATTTTCTTTATTAAAATTTTTGTTATCGTTATCAAAATAATTGATTCGCGGGTTATTGGTAGTACCACTATTGATACTAGATGAACCCTTGTCGTTTCTGGTACCATTCTCATGATTTTTGTTAAAATCTTCTGATTTTTTAATACTTTCGTCTTCTTTTTTGATTAAATCATATTTATTATCAATATCGTCAATATTTTTCTTCACATTGTTCACGCTTTTGGTACTACCATTATTAATGTTGTGGAAATTAGGTTCTGTGCTGGTACTATCGACATAATTTTTGAAAAAATCTTCATAATCTTTGGTACTTTCATTTTCTTTATCCAAATTTTTGTTAACGTTATCAAAATAATTGATTCGCGGGTTGTTGGTAGTACCACCATCGATACGAGATGAACCCTCGTCATTTCTGGTACCATTTTCACGATTTTTGTTAAAATCTTCCAAGTTTTTATCATTTTCGTCTTCTTTTTTGATAAAATCATATTTATCATCAATATCGTTATCAAATCCTTTCAAATAATTGTTCCAACTTTCGGTACCACCATTGATACTGTCAAAACCAAGTTCACTTCCAATATCAAACGAATTACGTCTGTTTCTGGTACTATTATCACGATCATTGCTCAAATTATTATAATAGATGGTACTATCATCATTTTTATTAATAAAACTTTCATTATCTTTAATATCATCGTTAGAATTATCGAAGAAATTTTTTTTGTTCACGGTACTACCATCGAAGTACTTATGTTCATCATTTAAATCGTTTTCGTTATAAGGAAAATCGTCATTATGTTTTTCCACTTCATTCTCATCGTTATTAGTGTTATTTATAATGTTATTATCATTGTTAGTAGTTTCTTCTTTTTTATCTGGTGTATTTTCATCATTTTCGTTATTACCATTATTTCTATAATAGTAATAATGGCTATTATTGATATTTCTATGGGTAGGGTAGTTATTTTTATGGAAAGTACCATGATTTATAAGGGAAGTACCATCAAAATGGTTGTTTTCAATAAAATCGATTGTGACATTCGTAATATTGGGATGCGTGTTTGGATGTATGAATACGGTACAGTTGGAATGACGGATTTGTTCCTCCGAAGTCCTGAAATGATTTTTTTCATAAAAATACTGAAAATTTTTTGATAAAAAATAGTTTTACCAAAGTGTGAGCCATTGGTCGACTCCAATTATCAACGCTTGCGAAGATAATAATAAAATTATAACAAAAACAACTAAAGTATTATTTTTAACGGATTTTAAATAATTTTTGAACGGTTTACTGTTAGGCCCATCGCCCGATTTCTCCTCGGTTATTTTATCGGTTGTTTCAGATTCTTCACTCTAAAATTGTGGATTTAAATAATAAAAATTTTTTTTAAAAATCCAACTCACGTCAGATATTGATAAAAGAGACATTTTCGTACTAGAACTCATGGAAAATCTTCTAACTTCTTCTTCTGGTATTGGAAAAAAAGTTTCGGCTGCTTCCGAGCTTGGAGGATTGGTATCTTCGGTGCTTTCGTCGGTTTCGTCGGCGGCTATTA
Organism: Diorhabda sublineata; assembly: GCF_026230105.1. Classification (NCBI taxonomy): domain Eukaryota; kingdom Metazoa; phylum Arthropoda; class Insecta; order Coleoptera; family Chrysomelidae; genus Diorhabda; species Diorhabda sublineata. Next base: position 36,828,726 of record NC_079478.1, read on the forward strand.
CCATTTTCGTAAAATCCAAATTACATTCGGATAATTCATCGAAAGTACCTTGCGCTTCAACTACACCCTGTAAAAAAACATTTGATAACTCGGTGTTTAGGCTCGTTTCGACGAGTTCTAAATTATGGGTAAAATGCAGAGGTCGGAATAAGGCATGATCTCGAAAAATCGGTATAATTGGGCTTATAAGTGTGGCAACGCTGTCGATAAAGATAACACAAAAATATTTTTCTCTGGCGAGAAAACGCGAAGTTTCTTTTTCTGTTGCTTTCTGAAGTTCAGTTGCTGGGATAGGTTCCATTGAAAATTTTGAAAAACGGGCTCTGTTGTCGACGCGCCGCGTTCTGAATTACTGTTATCTGTTACAACTAACGAAAATATGAAAACAGTGGCACTGACGACTAGAATCATCACGTTTTCATTGAAAAAAAAATGAAATCTCTCTGAGGGATGTTTGTTGACAGATATCCATGTAGGAAGTGACGTTTTGAGAAAAAATTTTTTCTGTTTCGTCGTATTTCCTTATAATAAACGCGGATTTCGAAATTATGCATATCGTATCTTCTAATAGTGTGGAAGAAGTATCAGAATTTTTAAAAACGGGCTCTGTTGTCGACGCGCCGCGTTCTGAATTACTGTTATCTGTTACAACTAACGAAAATATGAAAACAGTGGCACTGACGACTAGAATCATCACGTTTTCATTGAAAAAAAAATGAAATCTCTCTGAGGGATGTTTGTTGACAGATATCCATGTAGGAAGTGACGTTTTAAGAAAAAGCTTTTTCTGTTTCGTCGTATTTCCTTATAATAAACGCGGATTTCGAAATTATGCATATCGTATCTTCTAATAGTGTGGAAGAAGTATCAGAATTTTTAAAAACGGGCTCTGTTGTCGACGCTCCGCGTTCTGAACTACTGTTATCTGTTACAACTAACGAAAATATGAAAACAGTGGCACTGGCGACTGGAATCATCACATTTTCATTGAAAGAAAAATGAAATCTGTCTGAGGGATGTTTGTTGACAGATATCCATGTAGGAAGTGACGTTTTGAGAAAAAATTTTTTCTGTTTCGTCGTATTTCCTTATAATAAACGCGGATTTCGAAATTATGCATATCGTATCTTCTAATAGTGTGGAAGAAGTATCAGAATTTTTAAAAACGGGTTCTGTTGTCGACGCGCCGCGTTCTGAATTACTGTTATCTGTTACAACTAACGAAAATATGAAAACAGTGGCACTGGCGATTATAATCATCACGTTTTCATTGAAAAAAAAAATGAAATCTGTCTGAGGGATGTTTGTTGACAGATATCCATGTAGGAAGTGACGTTTTGAGAAAAAATTTTTCCTGTTTCGTCGTATTTCCTTATAATAAACGCGGATTTCGAAATTATGCATATCGTATCTTCTAATAGTGTGGAAGAAGTATCAGAATTTCTAAAAACGGGCTCTGTTGTCGACGCTCCGCGTTCTGAACTACTGTTATCTGTTACAACTAACGAAAATATGAAAACAGTGGCACTGGCGACTAGAATCATCACATTTTCATTGAAAGAAAAATGAAATCTGTCTGAGGGATGTTTGTTGACAGATATCCATGTAGGAAGTGACGTTTTAAGAAAAAGTTTTTTCTGTTACGTCGTATTTCCTTATAATAAATGCGGATTTCGAAATTATTCATATCGTATCTTCTAATAGTGTGGAAGAAGTATCAGAATTTCTAAAAACGGGCTCTGTTGTCGACGCTCCGCGTTCTGAACTACTGTTATCTGTTACAACTAACGAAAATATGAAAACAGTGGCACTGGCGACTAGAATCATCACATTTTCATTGAAAGAAAAATGAAATCTGTCTGAGGGATGTTTGTTGACAGATATCCATGTAGGAAGTGACGTTTTAAGAAAAAGTTTTTTCTGTTACGTCGTATTTCCTTATAATAAATGCGGATTTCGAAATTATTCATATCGTATCTTCTAATAGTGTGGAAGAAGTATCAGAATTTCTAAAAACGGGCTCTGTTGTCGACGCTCCGCGTTCTGAACTACTGTTATCTGTTACAACTAACGAAAATATGAAAACAGTGGCACTGGCGACTAGAATCATCACATTTTCATTGAAAGAAAAATGAAATCTGTCTGAGGGATGTTTGTTGACAGATATCCATGTAGGAAGTGACGTTTTAAGAAAAAGTTTTTTCTGTTACGTCGTATTTCCTTATAATAAATGCGGATTTCGAAATTATTCATATCGTATCTTCTAATAGTGTGGAAGAAGTATCAGAATTTCTAAAAACGGGCTCTGTTGTCGACGCTCCGCGTTCTGAACTACTGTTATCTGTTACAACTAACGAAAATATGAAAACAGTGGCACTGGCGACTAGAATCATCACATTTTCATTGAAAGAAAAATGAAATCTGTCTGAGGGATGTTTGTTGACAGATATCCATGTAGGAAGTGACGTTTTAAGAAAAAGTTTTTTCTCTTTCGTCGTATTTCCTTATAATAAACGCGGATTTCGAAATTATGCATATCGTATCTTCTAATAGTGTGGAAGAAGTATCAGAATTTCTAAAAACGGGCTCTGTTGTCGACGCTCCGCGTTCTGAACTACTGTTATCTGTTACAACTAACGAAAATATGAAAACAGTGGCACTGGCGACTAGAATCATCACATTTTCATTGAAAGAAAAATGAAATCTGTCTGAGGGATGTTTGTTGACAGATATCCATGTAGGAAGTGACGTTTTAAGAAAAAGTTTTTTCTGTTACGTCGTATTTCCTTATAATAAATGCGGATTTCGAAATTATTCATATCGTATCTTCTAATAGTGTGGAAGAAGTATCAGAATTTCTAAAAACGGGCTCTGTTGTCGACGCTCCGCGTTCTGAACTACTGTTATCTGTTACAACTAACGAAAATATGAAAACAGTGGCACTGGCGACTGGAATCATCACATTTTCATTGAAAGAAAAATGAAATCTGTCTGAGGGATGTTTGTTGACAGATATCCATGTAGGAAGTGACGTTTTGAGAAAAAATTTTTTCTGTTTCGTCGTATTTCCTTATAATAAACGCGGATTTCGAAATTATGCATATCGTATCTTCTAATAGTGTGGAAGAAGTATCAGAATTTCTAAAAACGGGCTCTGTTGTCGACGCTCCGCGTTCTGAACTACTGTTATCTGTTACAACTAACGAAAATATGAAAACAGTGGCACTGGCGACTAGAATCATCACATTTTCATTGAAAGAAAAATGAAATCTGTCTGAGGGATGTTTGTTGACAGATATCCATGTAGGAAGTGACGTTTTAAGAAAAAGTTTTTTCTGTTACGTCGTATTTCCTTATAATAAACGCGGATTTCGAAATTATTCATATCGTATCTTCTAATAGTGTGGAAGAAGTATCAGAATTTTTAAAAACGGGCTCTGTTGTCGACGCGCCGCGTTCTGAATTACTGTTATCTGTTACAACTAACGAAAATATGAAAACAGTGGCACTGGCGACTGGAATCATCACATTTTCATTGAAAGAAAAATGAAATCTGTCTGAGGGATGTTTGTTGACAGATATCCATGTAGGAAGTGACGTTTTAAGAAAAAGTTTTTTCTCTTTCGTCGTATTTCCTTATAATAAACGCGGATTTCGAAATTATGCATATCGTATCTTCTAATAGTGTGGAAGAAGTATCAGAATTTTTAAAAACGGGCTCTGTTGTCGACGCGCCGCGTTCTGAATTACTGTTATCTGTTACAACTAACGAAAATATGAAAACAGTGGCACTGGCGACTAGAATCATCACATTTTCATTCAAAAAAAAAATGAAATCTGTCTGAGGGATGTTTGTTGACAGATATCCATGTAGGAAGTGACGTTTTAAGAAAAAATTTTTCCTGTTTCGTCGTATTTCCTTATAATAAACGCGGATTTCGAAATTATGCATATCGTATCTTCTAATAGTGTGGAAGAAGTATCAGAATTTTTAAAAACGGGCTCTGTTGTCGACGCGCCGCGTTTGAAATACTGTTATCTGTTACAACTAACGAAAATATGAAAACAGTGGCACTGGCGACTAGAATCATCACATTTTCATTGAAAGAAAAATGTAATCTGTCTGAGGGATGTTTGTTGACAGATATCAATGTAGGAAGTGACGTTTTGAGAAAAAATTTTTCCTGTTTCGTCGTATTTCCTTATAATAAACGCGGATTTCGAAATTATGCATATCGTATCTTCTAATAGTGTGGAAGAAGTATCAGAATTTTTAAAAACGGGTTCTGTTGTCGACGCTCCGCGTTCTGAATTACTGTTATCTGTTACAACTAACGAAAATATGAAAACAGTGGCACTGGCGATTATAATCATCACGTTTTCATTGAAAAAAAAAATGAAATCTGTCTGAGGGATGTTTGTTGACAGATATCCATGTAGGAAGTGACGTTTTAAGAAAAAGCTTTTTCTGTTTCTTCGTATTTCCTTATAATAAACGCGAATTTCGAAATTATATCTACCGCACCGTTCAATAGGAAGACGTACCGGAAATTTTGAAAAACGGGCTCTGTTGTCGACGCACCGCATTCTGAACGACCGAACAGTGGCACCGGCGACAAGAATTCCCACGTTTCCATTGAATAAAAATCAAACCTCCCGCGCGGTACGTCTCTTTAATCTGTACTCATTTTAAGAATCACGTGACGGGCCGAATTTGTCCGAAAACACTCGATTATACACGCGAACAAACGAACAACGATTCTGCGAACGTTCCGCGCGTTAAATACGACAGAGATTCCGTTAAATCCCCCTCACGGTCACGCGACCACACATTCCGCGATCTCTCCCTATGGGGCGTCGTCAAGGACACCGTTCAAGCGAGAGGACCTAACTTACCTCATTAAGGACTATAATCATATCCGCTTTTTTCAAGTACTGCAATTGATGCGTCACCAGGATCCTCGTTTTTCCTTTCAAAAACTCACAGACGCACTCATCGAACAGATGTTTCCCGACGTGGGTATCAACCGCAGACAGAGGATCGTCCAGCAGATAAATATCCGCTTTCCTATACACAGCTCTGGCTAGATTGATCCGAGCCCTTTGTCCTCCGCTCAAAGACACCCCTTTTTCGCCTGGAAAACACCGACAATGATCCAATATGCCACCGGATCCGTACCCAAGAGACTTACCCACGATGGTTCTGTCGCCGTGAGGCAGCTGGTCGAAGTCATTCCTCAAGGCGCACGCCTCAACCACCCTCTTATACAAATTCTTATCGAAATGGCTACCGAACAGGATGTTGTTCCTCACGGACGATTGGAAAAGCCACGGCTGTTGCGCGCTGTAAGATATTTCCCCCCCGATCTCGATACCGCCGGATAGAGCTGCCAATTCCCCTATTAACAACTGGAAAATAGAGAAAACATTGAAAAGCGCTTTGAAACTATGAGAAAAATCGTGTTTTTACTTGTAATAACGAACTTTTCCCCGCCCCCACCGGACCTACTACAGCGCACAGTGTGCCGGGAGGAATACGCAGATTGATGTCCTCCAAAGTGCATCCCGTGTCCGTCCAGGAAGCGTCCGCGTAAGAAACGGTTATTCCGGTGTTTCTTGGTGCGCGCACGATGTCTTCTTCTTCTTTTTCTTCGAGCGCTAGAAAATCTTCGAGTCTCTTAACGGAGACCAAAGCTTCGGCTCCGGTGCTTATGGCCAGGGGATAAACCACCGCCATAGCTAGTTGGAGTATACCGAAGGATTGAGCTATGGAAAAAACTTTATCCGCGGAAATGATATTACCTAAAATAACCGGAATCAAAAATTTTCTTTTTTTGTTAATCTAATCGAAAGGTGGTTACTTTGCGGACGTACCTCGTATATATGAAACTTACCGAGTAATACGTAAGTTAGGAGAGTTGCGAATACTGATAGTTTGTCTGAGAAAACGGTGGAGCTGGAGTAAATTCCTCTGAGGATCGAAGCCGAATTGACGTCTTTCATTTCCTTGGATCGAGTTGTTTTTACTAATTTTTCGAATGGTTTTTCCCAGGCGTACATTTTGATCACTTGCATGCCGGATACTATTTCGCTCATGATTTTCACTCTTCGATCGGTTTTTTTGGAGACGCTGTCGCGTAAATTGGCGACGTATTTTGTCAAAAATCCTGAAAGAATAAACGGAAGTTTGTCGAAATTGGGATTGAAAATTCGAAAATTAGTCATCGGGTTTACTGACAAGTCCTTAAATAGAAAGGAATTCCTTGTAAAAACTTTTTTCTTATCTTATTTATCATTAATTAGGTTATTTTTATCTATTTATATGATATTTGTGAAGAAATAATTATAGTATAACAAGCTAAACAAGAAATTAATCAGCCATTATATCGTAAATCAATAATAGTATTAAAAATATTGGAAACATTTTTTTTTCAAATAATTATTCAATAAACAGGGTGGAAACACCTACGTTTGGATCTTTTTTACCAATTTTTTTTTCAATTTTCGAACTTTCTTTCGAAAATTTCGAATCGAATCAATACAGAATGGCCTTAAATTGATAAACGCCGTTTTTTTAAATTTATTTGTCATTAATTAGTTCATTTTTATCTATTTATATGATATTTGTGAAGAAATAATTATAGTATAACAAGCTAAACAAGAAATTAATCAGCCATTATATCGTAAATCAATAATAGTATTAAAAATATTGAAAACATTTTTTTTTCAAATAATTATTCAATAAACAGGGTGGAAACACCTACGTTTGGATCGTTTTTGCCAATTTTTTTCCATTTTTCGAACTTTATTCCGAAAATTTCGGTTCGAATTAATACAGAGTGGCCTAAAATTGATAAACACCGTTTTTTTTTAACTTATTTATCATTAATTAGTTTATTTTTATCTATTTTCATGATATTTGTGAAGAAATAATTATAGTATAACAAGCTAAACAAGAAATTAATCAGCCATTATATCGTAAATCAATAATAGTATTAAAAATATTGAAAACATTTTTTTTTCAAATAATTATTCAATAAACAGGGTGGAAACACCTATGTTTGGATCTTTTTTACCAATTTTTTTTTCAATTTTCGAACTTTCTTTCGAAAATTTCGAATCGAATCAATACAGAATGGCCTTAAATTGATAAACGCCGTTTTTTTAAATTTATTTGTCATTAATTAGTTCATTTTTATCTATTTATATGATATTTGTGAAGAAATAATTATAGTATAACAAGCTAAACAAGAAATTAATCAGCCATTATATCGTAAATCAATAATAGTATTAAAAATATTGAAAACATTTTTTTTCAAATAATTATTCAGTAAACAGGGTGGAAACACCTACGTTTGGATCTTTTTTACCAATTTTTTTTTCAATTTTCGAACTTTCTTTCGAAAATTTCGAATCGAATCAATACAGAATGGCCTTAAATTGATAAACGCCGCTTTTTTAAATTTATTTGTCATTAATTAGTTCATTTTTATCTATTTATATGATATTTGTGAAGAAATAATTATAGTATAACAAGCTAAACAAGAAATTAATCAGCCATTATATCGTAAATCAATAATAGTATTAAAAATATTGAAAACATTTTTTTTCAAATAATTATTCAGTAAACAGGGTGGAAACACCTACGTTTGGATCGTTTTTGCCAATTTTTTTCCATTTTTCGAACTTTATTCCGAAAATTTCGGTTCGAATTAATACAGAGTGGCCTAAAATTGATAAACACCGTTTTTTTTTAACTTATTTATCATTAATTAGTTTATTTTTATCTATTTTCATGATATTTGTGAAGAAATAATTATAGTATAACAAGCTAAACAAGAAATTAATCAGCCATTATATCGTAAATCAATAATAGTATTAAAAATATTGAAAACATTTTTTTTTCAAATAATTATTCAATAAACAGGGTGGAAACACCTACGTTTGGATCTTTTTTACCAATTTTTTTTTCAATTTTCGAACTTTCTTTCGAAAATTTCGAATCGAATCAATACAGAATGGCCTTAAATTGATAAACGCCGTTTTTTTAAATTTATTTGTCATTAATTAGTTCATTTTTATCTATTTATATGATATTTGTGAAGAAATAATTATAGTATAACAAGCTAAACAAGAAATTAATCAGCCATTATATCGTAAATCAATAATAGTATTAAAAATATTGAAAACATTTTTTTTCAAATAATTATTCAGTAAACAGGGTGGAAACACCTACGTTTGGATCGTTTTTGCCAATTTTTTTCCATTTTTCGAACTTTATTCCGAAAATTTCGGTTCGAATCAATACAGAATGGCCTTAAATTGATAAACGCCGCTTTTTTAAATTTATTTGTCATTAATTAGTTCATTTTTATCTATTTATATGATATTTGTGAAGAAATAATTATAGTATAACAAGCTAAACAAGAAATTAATCAGCCATTATATCGTAAATAAATAATAGTATTAAAAATATTGGAAACATTTTTTTTTCAAATAATTATTCAAAAAACAGGGTGGAAACACCTACGTTTGGATCTTTTTTACCAATTTTTTTTTCAATTTTCGAACTTTCTTTCGAAAATTTCGAATCGAATCAATACAGAATGGCCTTAAATTGATAAACGCCGTTTTTTTAAATTTATTTGTCATTAATTAGTTCATTTTTATCTATTTATATGATATTTGTGAAGAAATAATTATAGTATAACAAGCTAAACAAGAAATTAATCAGCCATTATATCGTAAATCAATAATAGTATTAAAAATATTGGAAACATTTTTTTTTCAAATAATTATTCAATAAACAGGGTGGAAACACCTACGTTTGGATCTTTTTTACCAATTTTTTTTTCAATTTTCGAACTTTCTTTCGAAAATTTCGATTCATATCAATACAGAGTGGCCTAAAATTGATAAACGCCATTTTTTTAAACTTATTTATCACTAATTAGTTCATTTTTATCTATTTTCATGATATTTGTCAAGAAATAATTATGGTATAACAAGCTAAACAAGAAATTAATCAGCCATTATATCGTAAATCAATAATAGTATTAAAAATATTGGAAACATTTTTTTTTCAAATAATTATTCAATAAACAGGGTGGAAACACCTACGTTTGGATCTTTTTTACCAATTTTTTTTTCAATTTTCGAACTTTCTTTCGAAAATTTCGAATCGAATCAATACAGAATGGCCTTAAATTGATAAACGCCGTTTTTTTAAATTTATTTGTCATTAATTAGTTCATTTTTATCTATTTATATGATATTTGTGAAGAAATAATTATAGTATAACAAGCTAAACAAGAAATTAATCAGCCATTATATCGTAAATAAATAATAGTATTAAAAATATTGGAAACATTTTTTTTCAAATAATTATTCAGTAAACAGGGTGGAAACACCTACGTTTGGATCGTTTCTGCCAATTTTTTTTTCAATTTTCGAACTTTTTTTCGAAAATTTCGATTCATATCAATACAGAGTGGCCTAAAATTGATAAACGCCATTTTTTTAAACTTATTTATCACTAATTAGTTCATTTTTATCTATTTATATGATATTTGTGAAGAAATAATTATAGTATAACAAGCTAAACAAGAAATTAATCAGCCATTATATCGTAAATCAATAATAGTATTAAAAATATTGGAAACATTTTTTTTTCAAATAATTATTCAAAAAACAGGGTGGAAACACCTACGTTTGGATCTTTTTTACCAATTTTTTTTTCAATTTTCGAACTTTCTTTCGAAAATTTCGAATCGAATCAATACAGAATGGCCTTAAATTGATAAACGCCGTTTTTTTAAATTTATTTGTCATTAATTAGTTCATTTTTATCTATTTATATGATATTTGTGAAGAAATAATTATAGTATAACAAGCTAAACAAGAAATTAATCAGCCATTATATCGTAAATCAATAATAGTATTAAAAATATTGGAAACATTTTTTTTTCAAATAATTCTTCAATAAACAGGGTGGAAACACCTACGTTTGGATCTTTTTTACCAATTTTTTTTTCAATTTTCGAACTTTCTTTCGAAAATTTCGATTCATATCAATACAGAGTGGCCTAAAATTGATAAACGCCATTTTTTTAAACTTATTTATCACTAATTAGTTCATTTTTATCTATTTTCATGATATTTGTCAAGAAATAATTATGGTATAACAAGCTAAACAAGAAATTAATCAGCCATTATATCGTAAATCAATAATAGTATTAAAAATATTGAAAACATTTTTTTTCAAATAATTATTCAGTAAACAGGGTGGAAACACCTACGTTTGGATCGTTTTTGCCAATTTTTTTCCATTTTTCGAACTTTATTCCGAAAATTTCGGTTCGAATTAATACAGAGTGGCCTAAAATTGATAAACACCGTTTTTTTTAACTTATTTATCATTAATTAGTTTATTTTTATCTATTTTCATGATATTTGTGAAGAAATAATTATAGTATAACAAGCTAAACAAGAAATTAATCAGCCATTATATCGTAAATCAATAATAGTATTAAAAATATTGAAAACATTTTTTTTTCAAATAATTATTCAATAAACAGGGTGGAAACACCTACGTTTGGATCTTTTTTACCAATTTTTTTTTCAATTTTCGAACTTTCTTTCGAAAATTTCGAATCGAATCAATACAGAATGGCCTTAAATTGATAAACGCCGTTTTTTTAAATTTATTTGTCATTAATTAGTTCATTTTTATCTATTTATATGATATTTGTGAAGAAATAATTATAGTATAACAAGCTAAACAAGAAATTAATCAGCCATTATATCGTAAATCAATAATAGTATTAAAAATATTGAAAACATTTTTTTTCAAATAATTATTCAGTAAACAGGGTGGAAACACCTACGTTTGGATCGTTTTTGCCAATTTTTTTCCATTTTTCGAACTTTATTCCGAAAATTTCGGTTCGAATTAATACAGAGTGGCCTAAAATTGATAAACACCGTTTTTTTTTAACTTATTTATCATTAATTAGTTTATTTTTATCTATTTTCATGATATTTGTGAAGAAATAATTATAGTATAACAAGCTAAACAAGAAATTAATCAGCCATTATATCGTAAATCAATAATAGTATTAAAAATATTGAAAACATTTTTTTTTCAAATAATTATTCAGTAAACAGGGTGGAAACACCTACGTTTGGATCGTTTCTGCCAATTTTTTTTTCAAATTTCGAACTTTTTTTCGAAAATTTCGATTCGAATCAATATAGAGTGGCCTAATATTGATAAACGCCGTTTTTTTATCTTATTTATCATTAATTAGTTTATTTTCATCTATTTTTATGATATTTCTAAAGAAATAATTGAAGTATAACAAACTAAACAAGAAATTAATCAGCCATTATATCATAAATGATAAATATTGTTAAAAATATTGAAAACATGTTTTTTTTCAATTTTTTCTTAAATAATTCTTCAATAAACAGGGTGGAAACACCTACATATGGATCATTTTTACCAATTTTTTCTCAATTTTCGAACTTTCTTTCGAAAATTCCGATTCGAATTAATACAGATTGTCTGAAAACATCCTTAAATAGAAAAGAATTCTTCTTAAAAACTCTCTACTTTCCAAAGTCAAAGTTTCTTCTGGGCGATTGCCAAATGCTTCTGGAAGAGCTCCAAACATTAAGTCTGGACTGTAACACATGATCAAGTGGTTTCCAGCTCATTTCCAACAGTATCTTCTGCCTTACAGTCGCTTTTAGAGACTTGGTGTTGCAAGACCAATGTTTCTAAGTAAAAAATAGAGCTACGGCTTCCATATCAGGTCCAGGTAAGCACCTGGAGGTTCTCGGAAGACCCCACCAAGTTCTACGTGAATTTCCTTCGTTATAACTCATTCAGTACAAACCGGAAACCTGTAATATTGACTAGCAGCTTCCTGGTGTTTTCTTCTTTACTACGGATATGTAATGCCGCACAACGCGTCACCAGAAATGACAATTTGAAACCGAAAAATCTTCCCCCGCTATTTCAAAACGATTTATACAAAAAAGTAGATTTTTCAAAATAATTTCTCGCCGTTTCGATAGTTGATTTTAAACTGCTTCTTCTAGACGTCAAAACATGTGGAAACCTGCACGAATAGCTGCCATATTGGAGCTCGGAGCCGTCGTGGAAGACCACCACCTCGGAGATGGAACAATCTCGTTATTTTTTCATCGATACCGGTCTAATCCATTCCGAAACACCATGACTACTTTTCCCAATAGATAATTGAGTTTTATGGTGTTTTTCTTTCTCCATTTTTGCATAAGGATTTGTTTGTAAACCTACAATTTTTATAAATTTCGGAATATTCAATACCTTGTATAGGAACTGTAACTACCACCATGGTAGCCACCCCAGCTACCGCCGCTAGTCCTACTTGTTGCCAAATTATCAAAAATATCACCAAAACTTGGAAAGGCATCACCCATAGAGCGTGAATCACTGGAAAAACCAGATCGAACCGGCTCAAATCGTTCGAAAGTATATTGACAACTTTTCCTGCGGGTGTTTCGCCCAAAGACCTTTGACTCAATCTAGTAACCTAAAAATAAAGTTATTAGACGTTTTTTTCTACTGAAAAATAATAATTTTGTCTCACTTTTCTGTAAACCAACGAAGACGTAGCGATCCGCACCCTCATCCCGATCGCCTGCATGGCGAAAATCACGTGATGAAGCGTGATAGTCGAAAGAAACGAAACGATTATTAGAGCCACGCTGTATACGTATATTTCGTAATTATCCGCCACGTTTTTATCGGCGAATAATTTGATCAATTCCGCTAGAATTATCGGTCTCAAACATCTGCAACGAAACGCGAATTAAAACCCAAAAATTTGCTTATAAACTCGAACAAAAATATCCAAATTACGGTCCTGTATTGTAAATATGAAACACGCGCGATTCTGTATCGTGAATTTTCGAAATTTGAGTCGCTTTCCGTGGATCTTGGAGGAAAACGTTTTTGGATTCGGTGGATGTTCGTTACGATTGAAACGTTCGCGGCGATGTTCGTGTCTGCTCGCGCGAACTAAGGTCTATCGGCCTTTTTAGATCGCTTATATTACACTAATTATCGGTCTCAAACATCTGCAACGAAACGCGAATTAAAACCCAAAAATTTGCTTATAAACTCGAACAAAAATATCCAAATTTCGGTCCTGTAATGTAAATATGAAACACGCGCGATTCTGTATCGTGAATTTTCGAAATTTGAGTCGCTTTCCGTGGATCTTGGAGGAAAACGTTTTTGGATTCGGTGGATGTTCGTTACGATTGAAACGTTCGCGGCGATGTTCGTGTCTGCTCGCGCGAACTAAGGTCTATCGGCCTTTTTAGATCGCTTATATTACACTAATTATCGGTCTCAAACATCTGCAACGAAACGCGAATTAAAACCCAAAAATTTGCTTATAAACTCGAACAAAAATATCCAAATTTCGGTCCTGTAATGTAAATATGAAACACGCGCGATTCTGTATCGTGAATTTTCGAAATTTGAGTCGCTTTCCGTGGATCTTGGAGGAAAACGTTTTTGGATTCGGTGGATGTTCGTTACGATTGAAACGTTCGCGGCGATGTTCGTGTCTGCTCGCGCGAACTAAGGTCTATCGGCCTTTTTAGATCGCTTATATTACACTAATTATCGGTCTCAAACATCTGCAACGAAACGCGAATTAAAACCCAAAAATTTGCTTATAAACTCGAACAAAAATATCCAAATTACGGTCCTGTATTGTAAATATGAAACACGCGCGATTCCGTATCGTGAATTTTCGAAATTTGAGTCGCTTTCCGTGGATCTTGGAGGAAAACGTTTTTGGATTCGGTGGATGTTCGTTACGATTGAAACGTTCGCGGCGATGTTCGTGTCTGCTCGCGCGAACTAAGGTCTATCGGCCTTTTTAGATCGCTTATATTACACTAATTATCGGTCTCAAACATCTGCAACGAAACGCGAATTAAAACCCAAAAATTTGCTTATAAACTCGAACAAAAATATCCAAATTACGGTCCTGTATTGTAAATATGAAACACGCGCGATTCTGTATCGTGAATTTTCGAAATTTGAGTCGCTTTCCGTGGATCTTGGAGGAAAACGTTTTTGGATTCGGTGGATGTTCGTTACGATTGAAACGTTCGCGGCGATGTTCGTGTCTGCTCGCGCGAACTAAGGTCTATCGGCATTTTTAGATCGATTATATTATACTAATTATCGGTCTCAAACATCTGCAACGAAACGCGGATTAAAACCCAAAAATTTGCTTATAAACTCGAACAAAAATATCCAAATTACGGTCCTGTATTGTAAATATGAAACACGCGCGATTCTGTATCGTGAATTTTCGAAATTTGAGTCGCTTTCCGTGGATCTTGGAGGAAAACGTTTTTGGATTCGGTGGATGTTCGTTACGATTGAAACGTTCGCGGCGATGTTCGTGTCTGTTCGCGCGAACCAAGGTCTATCGGCATTTTTAGATCGATTATACTTACACGATGATAACGTTCGTGTAGAACCACATGAACCCGTAGATAAAAGCTTCTTTGTAGAATTGTTTGAAAAGGGCTTTCATCAGATTCGGTTTAGTTTTTTTTTCTCGCGATTTGCGAACTTCATCCTCCCAATAAACTTGGAGGGCGTCGGTTAAATTTTGAGATTTGTCTTTTTTCAACGATTTGTATAAATCTTCTATTTGTAAACCTTGTTTCACGCCTTTTTTTATCAGTGGTACCACCCATCTGGAATAAAATACGATGTAGTCGAAACGGATGAATTTTGAGTTAATTTTTTTTTTGAAAACTTACAGAATGAATAGTTTTGATAATAAACGGACACTTTTTTTTTGATTTTCTGATAACAACGAATAAACGTAACCGGTGTCCATTTTGTTACTTAATGAAATGACGATATTTTATAAGAATTTTATCGTTTCCATATCTCGGTTCATTTCACGTCCGGTATCTTTTACGCAAAGTTTGAACTTTTTGAATTTCTTTGATAAACGCCGTTTTTTTTATTTTATTTATCACTAATCAGCTTATATTTATCTATTTCTATCATATTTGTCAAGAAATAATTATAGTATAACAAGCTAAACAAGAAATTAATCAGCCATTATATCATAAATGAATAATAGTGTTAAAACTTTTGGAAACACGTTTTTTTTTTATTTTTTTTTTCAAATAATTATTCAATAAACAGGGTGAAAACACCTACGTTTCAATCATTTTAAAAATTTTTTTTTTCAAATTTCGAACTTTTTTTTCGAAAATTTCGATTCGAGTTAATGCAGAGTGGCCTAAAATTGATAAACACCGTTTTTTTTATCTTATTTATGATTAGTTAGACTGTTTATATCTATTTTTATGATATTTGTCAAGAAATAATTATAGTATAACAAGCTAAACAAGAAATTAATCAGCCATTATATCGTAAATCAATAGTAGTGTTAAAAATATTGAAAACATTTTTTTTTCAAATAATTATTCAGTAAACAGGGTGGAAACACCTACGTTTGGATCGTTTTTGCCAATTTTTTTCCATTTTTCGAACTTTATTCCGAAAATTTCGGTTCGAATTAATACAGAGTGGCCTAAAATTGATAAACACCGTTTTTTTTTAACTTATTTATCATTAATTAGTTTATTTTTATCTATTTTCATGATATTTGTGAAGAAATAATTATAGTATAACAAGCTAAACAAGAAATTAATCAGCCATTATATCGTAAATCAATAATAGTATTAAAAATATTGAAAACATTTTTTTTTCAAATAATTATTCAATAAACAGGGTGGAAACACCTACGTTTGGATCTTTTTTACCAATTTTTTTTTCAATTTTCGAACTTTCTTTCGAAAATTTCGAATCGAATCAATACAGAATGGCCTTAAATTGATAAACGCCGTTTTTTTAAATTTATTTGTCATTAATTAGTTCATTTTTATCTATTTATATGATATTTGTGAAGAAATAATTATAGTATAACAAGCTAAACAAGAAATTAATCAGCCATTATATCGTAAATCAATAATAGTATTAAAAATATTGAAAACATTTTTTTTCAAATAATTATTCAGTAAACAGGGTGGAAACACCTACGTTTGGATCGTTTTTGCCAATTTTTTTCCATTTTTCGAACTTTATTCCGAAAATTTCGGTTCGAATTAATACAGAGTGGCCTAAAATTGATAAACACCGTTTTTTTTATCTTATTTATGATTAGTTAGACTGTTTATATCTATTTTTATGATATTTGTCAAGAAATAATTATAGTATAACAAGCTAAACAAGAAATTAATCAGCCATTATATCGTAAATCAATAATAGTGTTAAAAATATTGAAAACATTTTTTTTCAAATAATTATTCAATAAACAGGGTGGAAACACCTACGTTTGGATCTTTTTTACCAATTTTTTTTTCAATTTTCGAACTTTCTTTCGAAAATTTCGAATCGAATCAATACAGAATGGCCTTAAATTGATAAACGCCGTTTTTTTAAATTTATTTGTCATTAATTAGTTCATTTTTATCTATTTATATGATATTTGTGAAGAAATAATTATAGTATAACAAGCTAAACAAGAAATTAATCAGCCATTATATCGTAAATCAATAATAGTATTAAAAATATTGAAAACATTTTTTTTTTCAAATAATTATTCAGTAAACAGGGTGGAAACACCTACATTTGGATCGTTTTTACCAATTTTCTATCAATTTTCGAATTTTCTTTCGAAAATTTCGATTCAAATTAATACAGAGTGGCCTAAAATTGATAAACACCGTTTTTTTTTATCTTATTTATCATTAATTAGTTTATTTTTATCAATTTCCATGATATTTGTCAAAAAATAGATATAGTATAACAAGCTAAACAAGAAATTAATCAGCCATTATATCGTTTTATCTATAAAATGTAACCAAAATATGACGTAAATAAATAGTAGTATTAAAAATTTTCAAAACCTATTTTTTATTATTATTTTTCCAAATAATAGTCCATTTTACAGGGTGAAAACACCTAAATTCACCTATAAACTACGAAGGTAGGAAATTAATGAGTAGAAGCAGTATAAAAGAAAAAAGTAGAGAATTAGAATAAATGGGGGATGCAATAAAACAACGTAGACCAAAAATCACTAAAAATATTCAAAAAGACATAACGACACTATGAAATTCACTTTGAACAGAACTAGGACATTTGAAATCGGAAAAATTTCAGTTCCAAGCATTTTTTAAAAAAAATATGAATTTATTCGAACGATATTAATTAAAATCCACGCCATACACAAACTTTTTCACCTTTTCCAAACTCTTCTATTCCCATATCGATGATTCTTTAATCTATTTCCCGAATACTGAGATGTTTGTCCTATGTAGCGTCATATTTAGTACGAGGATCAATTTTTAGATGTAAACGCTCAGAAAAATGGGTGAAAAGCGAGTGGAGGGGTCGTAGAGAAAAGCAGAGATACCCCAATATGCATACCTGGCCGTTTTATGTATATACGAGGTGTGACAAAAATTAAACTCACCCGAAAAATAATTTCGCGAACACACCGGCTTTTTCTTTGGGATTTTCCAAAGTCAAATCGAATCCTAAATCCATCAGAAGTGGAATCGAAGAATCTCTTCATAAAAAAAATTCATTATATCGGGAAAAAAAAATTTTCACAATATTTTCAAAAATTTGATTATATAAAAAAGTTTACGTCGTAGCGGTTGAAAATTCACTGGATATGGTTGGGTAATAGAGGAAATCGAACGTAGTAGATGTTTCCTCTACACCCACGATTCAACCGTGGGGGAAAGTTGCGCAATTATTAAATCAATTCGCACTCAGAAATACTAGAACCCGCTGAAGAATTTTCGTCACCAGTTTTCGACAAAATGACGATGAAACAATCATTCGATCAGTAATTTTTCATTTTCTCAAATTGGTATAAACGTTTCGGGTGTTTGTGTGAAGCTTCAGCGCCATATTTCAATTTTTTGGTGATATTAACTATGTAAAAAAAAAATTTTAGCTAAGAGATTGGTTTAAATTTCGTGTTCTCGATGGAATTACGTCAAAATTGAGCTCAAAAAATGATACAGAATCGAAAAAAAACGCGCTAAACGTATAATTTCCTTCAATCACAGCCCAGCCACGGTATTTGCAGGATTTAGCTCGTTTTGGCTTTATTTTTGATCACTCGAGGTTGAATTACATTTCTAAAATATTAATTTCAGTTATATATAAATATATTTGAAGTTTTAAAAATGATCCTAACCTCATTTAATTCAAGTTTCTACAAAAACTATCAGGAATTAAGTAATAGAAAGTTTTTTTATGATATTTCGATCTGCAATGCAAAGTTTTTCCTATTTCACCATAAGATTTACGTTTTTACGTAGTATTTTCTGCATAAAAGTCTTTTTATGATGTTTAGATCTCTTTTGTGCAGAGGAAACTTTGCTATATCGGGGCCGAACGTCTGATCTACCTATTTTTAAGAAAGTTTTTCCCATTTCTCCATAAGATTTACGTTTTTTCGAAGTTTTTTCTGCATAAAAGTCTTTTTATGATGTTTGGATCTGTTTTGTGCAGAGGAAACTTTGCTATATCGGGGCCGAACGTCTGATCTACCTATTTTTAAGAAAGTTTTTCCCATTTCTCCATAAGATTTACGTTTTTTCGAAGTTTTTTCTGCATAAAAGTCTTTTTATGATGTTTGGATCTGTTTTGTGCAGAGGAAACTTTGCTATATCGGGGCCGAACGTCTGATCTACCTATTTTTAAGAAAGTTTTTCCCATTTCTCCATAAGATTTACGTTTTTTCGAAGTATTTTCTGCATAAAAGTCTTTTTATGATGTTTGGATCTGTTTTGTGCAGAGGAAACTTTGCTATATCGGGGCCGAACGTCTGATCTACCTATTTTTAAGAAAGTTTTTCCCATTTCTCCATAAGATTTACGTTTTTTCGAAGTATTTTCTGCATAAAAGTCTTTTTATAATGTTTGAATCTCTTTTGTGCAGAGGAAACTTTGCTATATCGGGGCCGAACGTCTGATCTACCTATTTTTAAGAAAGTTTTTCCCATTTCTCCATAAGATTTACGTTTTTTCGAAGTATTTTCTGCATAAAAGTCTTTTTATAATGTTTGAATCTCTTTTGTGCAGAGGAAACTTTGCTATATCGGGGCCGAACGTCTGATCTACCTATTTTTAAGAAAGTTTTTCCCATTTCTCCATAAGATTTACGTTTTTTCGAAGTATTTTCTGCATAAAAGTCTTTTTATAATGTTTGAATCTCTTTTGTGCAGAGGAAACTTTGCTATATCGGGGCCGAACGTCTGATCTACCTATTTTTAAGAAAGTTTTTCCCATTTCTCCATAAGATTTACGTTTTTTCGAAGTATTTTCTGCATAAAAGTCTTTTTATAATGTTTGAATCTCTTTTGTGTAGAGGAAACTTTGCTATATCGGGGCCGAACGTCTGATCTACCTATTTTTAAGAAAGTTTTTCCCATTTCTCCATAAGATTTACGTTTTTTCGAAGTATTTTCTGCATAAAAGTCTTTTTATAATGTTTGAATCTCTTTTGTGTAGAGGAAACTTTGCTATATCGGGGCCGAACGTCTGATCTACCTATTTTTAAGAAAGTTTTTCCCATTTCTCCATAAGATTTACGTTTTTTCGAAGTATTTTCTGCATAAAAGTCTTTTTATAATGTTTGAATCTCTTTTGTGTAGAGGAAACTTTGCTATATCGGGGCCGAACGTCTGATCTACCTATTTTTAAGAAAGTTTTTCCCATTTCTCCATAAGATTTACGTTTTTTCGAAGTATTTTCTGCATAAAAGTCTTTTTATAATGTTTGAATCTCTTTTGTGTAGAGGAAACTTTGCTATATCGGGGCCGAACGTCTGATCTACCTATTTTTAAGAAAGTTTTTCCCATTTCTCCATAAGATTTACGTTTTTTCGAAGTATTTTCTGCATAAAAGTCTTTTTATAATGTTTGAATCTCTTTTGTGTAGAGGAAACTTTGCTATATCGGGGCCGAACGTCTGATCTACCTATTTTTAAGAAAGTTTTTCCCATTTCTCCATAAGATTTACGTTTTTTCGAAGTATTTTCTGCATAAAAGTCTTTTTATAATGTTTGAATCTCTTTTGTGTAGAGGAAACTTTGCTATATCGGGGCCGAACGTCTGATCTACCTATTTTTAAGAAAGTTTTTCCCATTTCTCCATAAGATTTACGTTTTTTCGAAGTATTTTCTGCATAAAAGTCTTTTTATAATGTTTGAATCTCTTTTGTGCAGAGGAAACTTTGCTATATCGGGGCCGAACGTCTGATCTACCTATTTTTAAGAAAGTTTTTCCCATTTCTCCATAAGATTTACGTTTTTTCGAAGTATTTTCTGCATAAAAGTCTTTTTATAATGTTTGAATCTCTTTTGTGCAGAGGAAACTTTGCTATATCGGGGCCGAACGTCTGATCTACCTATTTTTAAGAAAGTTTTTCCCATTTCTCCATAAGATTTACGTTTTTTCGAAGTATTTTCTGCATAAAAGTCTTTTTATGATGTTTGGATCTGTTTTGTGCAGAGGAAACTTTGCTATATCGGGGCCGAACGTCTGATCTACCTATTTTTAAGAAAGTTTTTCCCATTTCTCCATAAGATTTACGTTTTTTCGAAGTATTTTCTGCATAAAAGTCTTTTTATAATGTTTGAATCTCTTTTGTGCAGAGGAAACTTTGCTATATCGGGGCCGAACGTCTGATCTACCTATTTTTAAGAAAGTTTTTCCCATTTCTCCATAAGATTTACGTTTTTTCGAAGTATTTTCTGCATAAAAGTCTTTTTATAATGTTTGAATCTCTTTTGTGCAGAGGAAACTTTGCTATATCGGGGCCGAACGTCTGATCTACCTATTTTTAAGAAAGTTTTTCCCATTTCTCCATAAGATTTACGTTTTTTCGAAGTATTTTCTGCATAAAAGTCTTTTTATGATGTTTGGATCTGTTTTGTGCAGAGGAAACTTTGCTATATCGGGGCCGAACGTCTGATCTACCTATTTTTAAGAAAGTTTTTCCCATTTCTCCCCAAGTTTTACGTTTTTCCATGGTATTTGCTCCAGAAATTTAATCAACTATCCAAAAATAATCAAACGAGAAAATCAAATTTGAAGGAAACGATTTCGAACAATTTCTATTGAGAATTTAATCATTCGATAACGGAAGGGCTTATCATCTAATGAAGGCTAATTAAAATGTTACAGTACGATAAAGAAATTATTGTAAACAAAACGTTTTTTTTTGGTTTTTGGGGCGAGGGCAGTGGGCACGAAATACCATTCATCATCATCATCATCGTCATCATCATCATCATCACCGAACAAACCATAACTTACATAATCGATGTCTTCTGTCATTAGAATCTGTAATTTTTCATTTCTATCTTGTTTTTCACTTACTTTTATCCGTCTTATATTCTCCCCTCACCGCTCTGTTCTAATTTTTTTCTTTTTATTTCACTTTTCGTATCTTATTCCTTTTCCCTATCCCCATACTTTTGTTTCCCCTTTTTTCGTTCTTATTTCTTTTTTCTACGATTTTCTTTAACGTCCAATCAATTTTTTTTCTGTATCTTTCTGCTCGTTTTCATCCCTCCTTTTTCGTTCCATATTTCACTTTTTTTGTTTCCCTCATTCTTCCCTTTCATTTTCTATTATTTTTCCTCGTCCTGCTTGTTATTCTCTTCCCTATTCCCGTCCTTTTGTTTCCCATTTCTTTTCCTTTTCCATTTCATTCCTTTTCTCTCACTTTTCGTTTATTTTTCTTTTTTCTATTATACCTTTCACGAATCTTTCTCATTCCGTATTTTATTCTTTCCCCTATTTCCATCCTTTTGTCTCCCTTTTCGTTTCCTTTTCCATTTTAATCCTTTTTCTCACTTTTTTTCGTATCCCTCTTCCGTTTATGTTCATTTTTTCTATTATTCTCTTCCACCTTCGCCGATTTTCTGTTCTGTTTCTTTTCATTTCGTTTTCCCATATTTTTTCGTTCCTCTTTCGTTTCCATCTTCCCTGTTATTCTATTTTCGTTCCATGTTTCACTTCTTCGTCTTTCTCATTCTTCCCTTTCATTTCCTACTATTTTTCCTCACAGATTTTCCTCGTTCTGCTTGTTATTCTCTTCCCTATTCCCGTCCTTTTGTTTCCCATTTCTTTTCCTTTTCCATTCCATTCCTTTTCTCTCACTTTTCGTTTATTTTTCTTTTTTCTACCATTCCTTTTACGAATTTTTCTCATTCTGTATTTTATTCTTTTCCCTATCTCCATCCTTCCGTTTCTTCTTTCTTTTAATTCTCCATTTTGATCTTTTTTCTCACTTTTTTTCGTATCCCTCTTCCGTTTATGTTCATTTTTTCTACTATTCATTTCCACCTTCGCCGATTTTTTGTTCTGTTTCTTTCTTTCTCATTCTTCCCTTTCATTTTCTACTATTTTTCATTGTCCTGCTTGTTATTCTCTTCCCTATTCCCATTCTTTTGTTTCCCTTTTCGTTTTCTTTTCCGTTTTATTCCTTTTCTCTCACTTTTCGTATCCTTCTTTCGTTTATGTTCATTTTTTCCTTTTTATTCTGTTTTATTGGACATTGTTGTTTCCCTTTCGACTTTACCTCTCCTTTTTCGTAATTTCTCTTTTTCTCCACTTTCTCTTCATTCTATCGTTTCCCCTATTTCTGTATCTCCTTCATTATTCTCCTTCCGTTCCTCTTTTTTCTTTATTTCCGTTTCCCTTCTCCTTGTTTTTCCTCCATTTTAATTTCGTTCTTTCTGTTAGTTTTTTCAATTCTTTCTTCTGTATACTGTTCGTACTTTAATCCTCTTCTATTTCACGTTTTTCCTCTCTGTATCCTTTTTTTCTTTTTTTTTTTTTTTTAAATATTTTCCCTGCTTTTTCCATTATCTTCGTCGTTTAGTTGCCATTTTCTTCCGATTTATTTTCGATTGTTTTTCTTTTTATTTTCTTATTTTCCATCCCCTTTCCCTTTTAGTCCCCTTTTAAAGGTTAAATTTTGAATTAAACTCCATTTTATCCAAATAAATTTATTAATAAACCAAAAAATAAATACACACATTCGAAACGGAATCAGTTGTCTTCTTCTGCTACGCGTTTCTCGTAGGCCTTTTTGGCTACTTTTTTTAGTTCTTCCGCCATTCCGGGACTCGTTTCCATCACCATTTTATGGAAATAACCGTCTTCGAATTGCAGGAGGTTATGGGGATGATCGAATTCCACCATGTTACCGAAACTCATCACCAGAACTTTATCGGAATCCATGATGGTGTTCAATCTGTGCGCTATGGTCAGTACCGTGCAGTCTTTGAACGCTTTGCGTATCGTCGCTTGGATCAAAGAATCGGTTCTACAACCGAAAAAATTAATCAATTTCATCCTGCAATAGATAAAATTGTCTTACCTTTGATCTACGTTGGCTGTAGCTTCGTCCAGTATCAAGATTTTGTTGTCTTTCAAAATAGCTCTCGCCAAACAGATCAATTGCCTTTGGCCAAGACTGAAATTGGCGCCGCCTTCCGCCACCATGAAATCCAAAGAATCCACGCTTTCTTTCAACTCGACCTGGACAACGGAACAGAGTTTAGAAGGACTAATCGGTGTTGCCGCGACCCCAACTTACCAATTCCAGCGCGTCCCAGATCTTGTCGTCGTCGAATTCGCCGAAAGGATCCAAATTGTATCGTAGAGTTTCGGAAAACAAAACCGGTTCTTGGGGAATTATGGAAATCTTCTTCCGCAAATCCGTCAGACCTAAATTTTGTATTTCGACTCTATCTATCAGGATAGAACCTTCCAATGGAGCCAATCGGAATAGAGCGGAAATTAGAGAAGATTTCCCCGCACCGGTCCGTCCCACTATACCGACCTAAAATCACCAAACCGATTTCCAACCCTGTACTCCTCTATTATTAACAATAACAACCCCGTAGTTCGTAAATATGAACCAAGTTGAACTGACGCGAGGACGAGGTTAATATAAAAACTGATCTCACCTTTTCCCCGGGCCTTATGACAAAATTCAAATCTTTCAATACCGGCGGATCATCGGCGATGTACCTCAAACACAACCCTTTGAATTCTATATTTCCCCTTCTCGGCCAAGTGCCCTTCGGTCTTTTATCTGAAATAAACACAGAAAAAAAATCGATTTTCCATCGAATTTCCCCCCTCGATCCCCCAGGAACGATCGAATACCTCTCGGCGTCTCGAACGGCCCTTCGTTATCGATTTTCGTATACTGCAAAACCCTATCGACGCTGGTCAAGTTATTTATAACTTCGGCGAGTTGTTTGGTACCGAATTGTAGAACGCCCGTCAGTACCATGCATTGAGAAATGGCCAGACCGGCTATACTGCCATCTACGGTGCCAACTGAAACATTTCATTTTAAATAAAATCGAACCGGTTTGATTGAAACGACGTCCTACCGGTGTCCCATATGACGAAACTGAAGGTAACCACCGCGAGCAGTACCATGACGATCAGATCTAACCAAAAACCGAATGCGTTCATGGAAGCTATGGTGTAGTAC
Organism: Diorhabda sublineata; assembly: GCF_026230105.1. Lineage (NCBI taxonomy): Eukaryota > Metazoa > Arthropoda > Insecta > Coleoptera > Chrysomelidae > Diorhabda > Diorhabda sublineata. The sequence continues at coordinate 36,853,374 of NC_079478.1, forward strand.
CACGCAGACGTGTGAACATCCTACGACAAATAATATCATCGGATCTATGTTCGCCAACTCGTCTATTGACGTAGATCGTGAAGCCGGTCATGTTCTATCGGAACAATCGCTTATTTATACTAAATTTTCTCGATAATTCGGATTCTAGAATGTAAAAACTGCCTCGGCTCTTATCTGAATGAGTTGTAAAAAGCGATATGAAGAAATTGTCGATGTATATATATGAAAAAAGGGATTCGCCCGCTGTTTCTTCCATCTTTATATTCTATTAACGTAATAGAACAGGACCGGCTTCACGATTTACGTGAATAATTGTTAAAATACTCACTTGGTGACAGTCGAATTCGTTTATGAGAACGTTTTCCGCATTCGAGGCTCTAATAGTAACAATTCCATTAAGAGTCGAATTTATATGAGAAAATACGGGGGATTTAGCTGAAATTATAATAAATATATGAAAAAATAAAAAAAATCAGTTCGAATACAGGCACAAAGCTGCAAAGCTGAGTTCCAAGAAAAATACAAATCGCTCCGAAATATCTTGTTGACTGTGAAGTACTTCCTAGAAAAATACAAATCGCTCCGAAATATCTTGTTGACTGTGAAGTATTTCCAAGAAAAATACAAATCGCTCCGAAATATCTTGTTGACTGTGAAGTATTTCCAAGAAAAATACAAATCGCTCGGAAATATCTCGTTGACTGTGAAGTACTTCCTAGAAAAATACAAATCGCTCCGAAATATCTCGTTGACTGTGAAGTACTTCCTAGAAAAATACAAATCGCTCCGAAATATCTTGTTGACTGTGAAGTATTTCCTAGAAAAATACAAATCGCTCCGAAATATCTTGTTGACTGTGAAGTACTTCCTAGAAAAATACAAATCGCTCCGAAATATCTTGTTGACTGTGAAGTATTTCCTAGAAAAATACAAATCGCTCCGAAATATCTTGTTGACTGTGAAGTACTTCCTAGAAAAATACAAATCGCTCCGAAATATCTTGTTGACTGTGAAGTACTTCCTAGAAAAATACAAATCGCTCCGAAATATCTTGTTGACTGTGAAGTATTTCCAAGAAAAATACAAATCGCTCCGAAATATCTTGTTGACTGTGAAGTATTTCCAAGAAAAATACAAATCGCTCGGAAATATCTCGTTGACTGTGAAGTACTTCCTAGAAAAATACAAATCGCTCCGAAATATCTTGTTGACTGTGAAGTATTTCCTAGAAAAATACAAATCGCTCCGAAATATCTCGTTGACTGTGAAGTACTTCCTAGAAAAATACAAATCGCTCCGAAATATCTTGTTGACTGTGAAGTACTTCCTAGAAAAATACAAATCGCTCCGAAATATCTTGTTGACTGTGAAGTACTTCCAAGAAAAATACAAATCGCTCCGAAATATCTTGTTGACTGTGAAGTACTTCCTAGAAAAATACAAATCGCTCCGAAATATCTTGTTGACTGTGAAGTACTTCCAAGAAAAATACAAATCGCTCCGAAATATCTTGTTGACTGTGAAGTATTTCCTAGAAAAATACAAATCGCTCCGAAATATCTCGTTGACTGTGAAGTATTTCCTAGAAAAATACAAATCGCTCCGAAATATCTCGTTGACTGTGAAGTACTTCCTAGAAAAATACAAATCGCTCCGAAATATCTTGTTGACTGTGAAGTATTTCCTAGAAAAATACAAATCGCTCCGAAATATCTCGTTGACTGTGAAGTACTTCCAAGAAAAATACAAATCGCTCCGAAATATCTTGTTGACTGTGAAGTATTTCCTAGAAAAATACAAATCGCTCCGAAATATCTCGTTGACTGTGAAGTACTTCCTAGAAAAATACAAATCGCTCCGAAATATCTCGTTGACTGTGAAGTACTTCCAAGAAAAATACAAATCGCTCCGAAATATCTCGTTGACTGTGAAGTACTTCCGAGAAAAATACAAATCGCTCCGAAATATCTTGTTGACTGTGAAGTACTTCCAAGAAAAATACAAATCGCTCCGAAATATCTCGTTGACTGTGAAGTACTTCCAAGAAAAATACAAATCGCTCCGAAATATCTCGTTGACTGTGAAGTACTTCCAAGAAAAATACAAATCGCTCCGAAATATCTCGTTGACTGTGAAGTACTTCCAAGAAAAATACAAATCGCTCCGAAATATCTCGTTGACTGTGAAGTACTTCCTAGAAAAATACAAATCGCTCCGAAATATCTCGTTGACTGTGAAGTACTTCCAAGAAAAATACAAATCGCTCCGAAATATCTCGTTGACTGTGAAGTACTTCCTAGAAAAATACAAATCGCTCCGAAATATCTCGTTGACTGTGAAGTACTTCCTAGAAAAATACAAATCGCTCCGAAATATCTCGTTGACTGTGAAGTACTTCCGAGAAAAATACAAATCGCTCCGAAATATCTTGTTGACTGTGAAGTATTTCCTAGAAAAATACAAATCGCTCCGAAATATCTTGTTGACTGTGAAGTACTTCCTAGAAAAATACAAATCGCTCCGAAATATCTCGTTGACTGTGAAGTACTTCCTAGAAAAATACAAATCGCTCCGAAATATCTCGTTGACTGTGAAGTACTTCCTAGAAAAATACAAATCGCTCCGAAATATCTCGTTGACTGTGAAGTACTTCCGAGAAAAATACAAATCGCTCCGAAATATCTCGTTGACTGTGAAGTACTTCCTAGAAAAATACAAATCGCTCCGAAATATCTCGTTGACTGTGAAGTACTTCCGAGAAAAATACAAATCGCTCCGAAATATCTCGTTGACTGTGAAGTACTTCCTAGAAAAATACAAATCGCTCCGAAATATCTCGTTGACTGTGAAGTACTTCCGAGAAAAATACAAATCGCTCCGAAATATCTTGTTGACTGTGAAGTATTTCCTAGAAAAATACAAATCGCTCCGAAATATCTCGTTGACTGTGAAGTACTTCCGAGAAAAATACAAATCGCTCCGAAATATCTTGTTGACTGTGAAGTACTTCCAAGAAAAATACAAATCGCTCCGAAATATCTCGTTGACTGTGAAGTACTTCCAAGAAAAATACAAATCGCTCCGAAATATCTCGTTGACTGTGAAGTACTTCCAAGAAAAATACAAATCGCTCCGAAATATCTCGTTGACTGTGAAGTACTTCCAAGAAAAATACAAATCGCTCCGAAATATCTCGTTGACTGTGAAGTACTTCCAAGAAAAATACAAATCGCTCCGAAATATCTCGTTGACTGTGAAGTACTTCCTAGAAAAATACAAATCGCTCCGAAATATCTCGTTGACTGTGAAGTACTTCCAAGAAAAATACAAATCGCTCCGAAATATCTCGTTGACTGTGAAGTACTTCCTAGAAAAATACAAATCGCTCCGAAATATCTCGTTGACTGTGAAGTACTTCCTAGAAAAATACAAATCGCTCCGAAATATCTCGTTGACTGTGAAGTACTTCCGAGAAAAATACAAATCGCTCCGAAATATCTTGTTGACTGTGAAGTATTTCCTAGAAAAATACAAATCGCTCCGAAATATCTTGTTGACTGTGAAGTACTTCCTAGAAAAATACAAATCGCTCCGAAATATCTCGTTGACTGTGAAGTACTTCCTAGAAAAATACAAATCGCTCCGAAATATCTCGTTGACTGTGAAGTACTTCCTAGAAAAATACAAATCGCTCCGAAATATCTCGTTGACTGTGAAGTACTTCCGAGAAAAATACAAATCGCTCCGAAATATCTCGTTGACTGTGAAGTACTTCCTAGAAAAATACAAATCGCTCCGAAATATCTCGTTGACTGTGAAGTACTTCCGAGAAAAATACAAATCGCTCCGAAATATCTCGTTGACTGTGAAGTACTTCCTAGAAAAATACAAATCGCTCCGAAATATCTCGTTGACTGTGAAGTACTTCCGAGAAAAATACAAATCGCTCCGAAATATCTTGTTGACTGTGAAGTATTTCCTAGAAAAATACAAATCGCTCCGAAATATCTCGTTGACTGTGAAGTACTTCCGAGAAAAATACAAATCGCTCCGAAATATCTTGTTGACTGTGAAGTACTTCCAAGAAAAATACAAATCGCTCCGAAATATCTCGTTGACTGTGAAGTACTTCCTAGAAAAATACAAATCGCTCCGAAATATCTTGTTGACTGTGAAGTACTTCCAAGAAAAATACAAATCGCTCCGAAATATCTTGTTGACTGTGAAGTACTTCCTAGAAAAATACAAATCGCTCCGAAATATCTTGTTGACTGTGAAGTACTTCCTAGAAAAATACAAATCGCTCCGAAATATCTTGTTGACTGTGAAGTACTTCCTAGAAAAATACAAATCGCTCCGAAATATCTTGTTGACTGTGAAGTACTTCCTAGAAAAATACAAATCGCTCCGAAATATCTTGTTGACTGTGAAGTACTTCCTAGAAAAATACAAATCGCTCCGAAATATCTCGTTGACTGTGAAGTACTTCCTAGAAAAATACAAATCGCTCCGAAATATCTCGTTGACTGTGAAGTACTTCCTAGAAAAATACAAATCGCTCCGAAATATCTTGTTGACTGTGAAGTACTTCCTAGAAAAATACAAATCGCTCCGAAATATCTCGTTGACTGTGAAGTATTTCCAAGAAAAATACAAATCGCTCCGAAATATCTCGTTGACTGTGAAGTACTTCCAAGAAAAATACAAATCGCTCCGAAATATCTCGTTGACTGTGAAGTACTTCCAAGAAAAATACAAATCGCTCCGAAATATCTCGTTGACTGTGAAGTACTTCCAAGAAAAATACAAATCGCTCCGAAATATCTTGTTGACTGTGAAGTACTTCCTAGAAAAATACAAATCGCTCCGAAATATCTTGTTGACTGTGAAGTACTTCCTAGAAAAATACAAATCGCTCCGAAATATCTTGTTGACTGTGAAGTACTTCCTAGAAAAATACAAATCGCTCCGAAATATCTTGTTGACTGTGAAGTACTTCCTAGAAAAATACAAATCGCTCCGAAATATCTTGTTGACTGTGAAGTACTTCCTAGAAAAATACAAATCGCTCCGAAATATCTTGTTGACTGTGAAGTACTTCCTAGAAAAATACAAATCGCTCCGAAATATCTCGTTGACTGTGAAGTACTTCCTAGAAAAATACAAATCGCTCCGAAATATCTCGTTGACTGTGAAGTACTTCCTAGAAAAATACAAATCGCTCCGAAATATCTCGTTGACTGTGAAGTACTTCCTAGAAAAATACAAATCGCTCCGAAATATCTTGTTGACTGTGAAGTACTTCCTAGAAAAATACAAATCGCTCCGAAATATCTTGTTGACTGTGAAGTACTTCCAAGAAAAATACAAATCGCTCCGAAATATCTCGTTGACTGTGAAGTACTTCCAAGAAAAATACAAATCGCTCCGAAATATCTTGTTGACTGTGAAGTACTTCCTAGAAAAATACAAATCGCTCCGAAATATCTTGTTGACTGTGAAGTACTTCCAAGAAAAATACAAATCGCTCCGAAATATCTTGTTGACTGTGAAGTACTTCCTAGAAAAATACAAATCGCTCCGAAATATCTCGTTGACTGTGAAGTATTTCCAAGAAAAATACAAATCGCTCCGAAATATCTCGTTGACTGTGAAGTACTTCCAAGAAAAATACAAATCGCTCCGAAATATCTCGTTGACTGTGAAGTACTTCCAAGAAAAATACAAATCGCTCCGAAATATCTTGTTGACTGTGAAGTACTTCCTAGAAAAATACAAATCGCTCCGAAATATCTCGTTGACTGTGAAGTACTTCCTAGAAAAATACAAATCGCTCCGAAATATCTCGTTGACTGTGAAGTACTTCCAAGAAAAATACAAATCGCTCCGAAATATCTCGTTGACTGTGAAGTATTTCCAAGAAAAATACAAATCGCTCCGAAATATCTCGTTGACTGTGAAGTACTTCCTAGAAAAATACAAATCGCTCCGAAATATCTTGTTGACTGTGAAGTACTTCCAAGAAAAATACAAATCGCTCCGAAATATCTCGTTGACTGTGAAGTACTTCCAAGAAAAATACAAATCGCTCCGAAATATCTCGTTGACTGTGAAGTATTTCCAAGAAAAATACAAATCGCTCCGAAATATCTCGTTGACTGTGAAGTACTTCCAAGAAAAATACAAATCGCTCCGAAATATCTCGTTGACTGTGAAGTACTTCCAAGAAAAATACAAATCGCTCCGAAATATCTCGTTGACTGTGAAGTACTTCCAAGAAAAATACAAATCGCTCCGAAATATCTCGTTGACTGTGAAGTATTTCCAAGAAAAATACAAATCGCTCCGAAATATCTCGTTGACTGTGAAGTACTTCCTAGAAAAATACAAATCGCTCCGAAATATCTTGTTGACTGTGAAGTACTTCCAAGAAAAGTACAAATCGCTGTAGTTTTGATAAACTTTGGTTCACTTCTGGCCCAAATCATCTTGTTTCTTCCACAGGAACCCAAACAGATACATCATCAGTTGTTTATTCCGAAATATCTTCCCGATAAGCTTCCAGCCAAATTGTATCGTCCTAGATTCACAAAGTGATAGTTGTGTTTGACCGTGAGGCGTTCGAAGTGTTCCCAGGATAGGTTAAATTCACTAACCAACAAAAACCCATGGAATTATTAGTGACTTATCGGTTTTCGGGAAAGGAAAGTAGGAAACGGAAGTATTCCAATCAGAACTTAGATACTTACCGATACCTTCTATGTGTTTTAGAGTTCTAGCAGTCACCAAATACCAATCTCTGAATTTTAAATAAACTATACCCAAAATAACGAGGATTATCACCATAAAAGGACTCGAAATAACGATATTAACCAGAACGCCGGCGAGTATCAAAAAAATCTGTAAGAAATATCGATAATATCCTCGATTTATAAATATGGCGTTCTCTACCTTACCGACAGAGCGTCTAATAGAACCCTCGGTAGAACCTCGTCAATGGCGCCGATATCTTTCGAAAATCTGTTCAAAATCCTCCCGCTCGGGTTGGTGTCGAAAAACCTCATCGGAGCTTTGAGTAACTTATGGAACATCATGGAATGAAGATTTTTCGACGATAACATACAAGCTTTCGCGAATAAAAACGTTCTGCTTATAACAAACAAAACGGCCAATATCAACAGAGCCCCGTAGATGTACATGGCGTACGTCGTTTTGATCAATCTCTCCACGGTACCGTCGTCCAATAAGACGAAATCGTACAAATCGTCGACGTCGATTGAGGGAAAGAAAAAACCGGTACTACCATTAGAACCGGTACTGTTTGAAGAACCAACGGTGCCGTTTCCGTACCGAATAGGGGCGGTACCCCTCCGGAGGGTTGTGCTATTTGTAACGCCGCGTACTTCGGGGCGGGGAGGCGGTGTGACGTAAATTAACCCGTCCGAATGTCGTAGTTGTTCTTGGGATGTCCTGGAATGTCGTAAAAAAGTACTTTCGGGATAACTGCTTCCGCGAGAACTAACTCACCATCTTGTTAACCATTGATCGATCGCTACAAGTACCGCTTGGGATCCTACTAGGAGAAATATCACGAAGGAAACTAATGCGATGTTTCTGGTCGAGGACATGTAGCTCCGAAGAGGTTTACTGTTCGGATCCTCGCCTGATTCTTCTTCTGCGATTTGGTCGTCTTCTTGTAAAGTGTCGCTCTGCAAGAAATTTATATAACGAACATTTTGCCGAGGGCAAAAAATCCAAAAACCGAAAAAATCGATTAATTGTCTTCGATAATGTATATGAAGATTTTTTTTCGAAGAATATCGTTAAAAATCGATACAAAAACGAATAATTTGGGAAAAAAACGTAACCTAACCTAAAAAAAACAAATTTTCCATTTTTCATGTTAAAATATGATTATACCTCAGTTCCAAATAAAGTTTTTGCTTAAATTTTTTCTTTTTGTATGTATCGTGGTTTATATATGCAAAAATATTCGGTTTTCAAACTAATTTTCACCTCAATATATCAAAAATATTATAATTCAATTTTTCATAATCGACGCCACTGCTAAACATTTACCGAATTGATGTAATCGAATTAAGAAGAAAACTGATGGAAAATTTTACTAAAATCTACTCAGAATAATAAAAAACAAATGAAATTATGTTAGTAAACTAAAAGATTGATGTTTATATCGAGAAAAACAGAAAAAGATATTTCAAAATTTATTATTAATTTAGAAAACGATACGCACGCCACTGATCGTTTGAAGTTTCGATACAAGTCATATGTGCAAGCTTACGTCATCTTCGTCTGCGGAAGCAAATTATATCAATTTACTTTAAATAATTTCGGAAACTGTACAGTGCAAAAAAAAAATTTTATTATTTATCGATAATAATAATATAACTAAATACGTTTTGTATTTTACATTAATTTCAAAAATATTTATTTAATTATATGTATCTGTATATACTAATAAACACAGGTCAATTATTTCTAGTAATAAAAGAAGAAGAATTGTGAAGTTAGTTTATAAAATGGAGGTACTGTTATTTCGTGTTTATGTTTGTTTTAAATTAAAAATAATTATTGTTTGATGAAACAAATTATAATATACGAGTGTTTGAATATTAAGGATAGTTTTTTTTTTAATAAGAATGTATGGTAAGTACGTATAAGTTATATCTATATCTCCTTGTAATGATTTAAGTATTTATAATATACATACATAAAATATTGATCAAAAACTTGATGAATATATATATACAGTGTTAATTCAAATTTAATACTTACGCTAGCAGATGAAATATTCTTAAAACATATTCCCAAGAAAAAACTTTCCATTTGCTATTAACATCAACTTTAAAAATTACATTTTTATAACCAGATTAAAACTTTGAAGGTATACGTAAAATGTGTTGCCTATTGTATAACCTTACCATAGAACTCGATTATTTTTCTATCGTCTTACGAGTAAATTTCGTAACAGTAAAACCATCGATTTTATCTATAATATTTGTGATTCGATAAGAGTAGGCAGAATAGCGCCAATAAAAAAAGAAGAAAATGAAGATTGTTTTGTAGGTATCTTAAACGATTGAATAAATACTTATAATTTAAGTTTGTGTGTGTTTTGAATAGAAAAAAATAAAAAATTACAACATACAAGTAAGGATAATGAATGAATTCAATTTTATAGTGAGGTTAAGATTTAAATTCGTTTTTTATTATATTAAATACTCGATTTAATAGTTGTTTATATCTAATATTTCACGCAAATTATATCAATTTACTTTAAATAATTTCGGAAACTGTACAGTGCAAGAAAAAATTTGATTATTTATCGATAATAATAATATAACTAAATACGATTTGTATTTTACATTAATTTCATAAATATTTATTTAATTATATGTATCTGTATATACTAATAAACACAGGTCAATTATTTCTAGTAATAAAAGAAGAAGAATTGTGAAGTTAGTTTATAAAATGGAGGTACTGTTATTTCGTGTTTGTGTTTGTTTTAAATTAAAAATAATTATTGTTGATAAAACAAATTATAAAATACGAGTGTTTGATTATTAAGGATAGTTTTTTTTTAATCAGAATGTATGGTAAGTACGTATAGGTTATATCTATACCTCCTTGTAATGATTTAACTATTTATAATGTACATACATAAAATATTGATCAAAAACTTGATGAATATATATATACAGTGTTAATTCAAATTTAATACTTACGCTAGCAGATGAAATTGTTGACATTTTTCTACCAGATACGGACGAAAACTTCCTTCCACCGTCTGAAGTGAGTGAAAATTTCCTTGATCCTTCCGTGGATGACGAAAATCGTCTAGTTGTTTCAAAATTAGTAGTTTCCGGTGGAGGAACTTCTTCTTTCTTTTCATCAGTCTCGTCTGCTTTCACTAATAATTTCGTAAAATCCAAATTACAACTGGTGAGCTCTTGGAACGTTCCTTGAGCTTCGATTAAACCCTTAACGAAAAAAAATATATCGTTCCATACCAGGAAAATAAAATCTTCACTTACTTCGTTCATAACTATAATCAAATCGGCTTTCTTTAAATATTGTAGTTGATGTGTAACTAGAATTCTGGTTTTTCCTTGTAAATGCTGGAAAATACACTGTTCGAATAGGTGTTTTCCTACGTGGGTATCAACAGCTGATAAAGGATCATCTAATAAGTAGATATCAGCTTTTCTATATATAGCTCTAGCTAGATTAATTCTAGCTCTTTGGCCTCCGCTTAAAGACACTCCTTTTTCACCTGAAAATATTTTTTCGTGTAAAATTCGTTTTATATGAGAGTTACTACTGTGGTTGGTCTCCCTTTTAACAGATTTGACCGTTATCTAATTGAAAGGTGTCGGAAAGGTACTTCGAAGTGTTTTTTGTTAGATTTGGTTCGTTTTGAGATACCCTTACAGGGTGTGTTTTGGTTTTGGGTGCATGATTAATTTTATAAAGCACTGCGAACAAATTTTGAGTTTTTGAGCGTTTGTTAAATTATGTGGTATCAAAAGTGGAAGCGATTTGATTGATTCACATCTCAAAACATAAGTAGCAACCCTCGTAACTTGATTTAAGCCGTTCTTACCCACAATAGTTTTATCACCGTGTGGAAATTGTTCAAAATCTCTTTCCAAAGCACAAACTTTGACGACTTTAGCATACCATTTTTTATCGTAAAGATTACCGAATAAAATATTGTTTCGAACTGTCGACTGAAACAACCACGGTTCTTGGGAACTGTAAGAAACGTTACCTCCAACTTGAACAGTACCACGCGTGGCGGGTAATTCCCCCAAAATTAACTAAAAACTCTATTAATAATCGAATTTTTATTATTAAATGTATATTTACCTGTAGTAAGGAACTTTTTCCCGCCCCTACCGGCCCAACTATCGCGCATAAAGTACCAGCTGGTATTTTGAGATTAATATCGTCTAAAGTATGCCCCAAGTCCGTCCACGAAGCAACCACGTCCACAATAGTCACACCAGTCTTCTTTATATCTTTTATTATATCTTCTTCTTTCTCTTCCATAACCAAAAACGATTCTAATCTTTTAATAGATATCAAAGTTTCCACGAATGTACTTAAAGCCAAAGGAAAAAACACGGCCATTGCTAGTTGTAGTAAACTGAACGCTTGCGCCAAAGAAAACACTATATCGGCAGAAATTACGTTTCCTAAAATGAAAACAACATGAAATGGCGTCTTGTAGATTTCCAAGTTGCCAGATATCTATATTTAAATCGTTTGCTTCAACATATCAGCTGGTATCGAGACTTAGTAACGTTTCCTACTGAGTTTCTGAACTTCTACTTCGATCCACATGAACTGTAAGTTTGATTACCAGTGAAAAATACTAGCGTTGATTCTAAATAACCGCCGTTTTGTCCAGGGTCTGATTATTTACTATTAAATTCAGTTTTTTAAAAAAAAATAACTTACCGATGAGGATAAAAGTGATGATGGTGGTAAATAGGCATAATCTATCGGAAAATACCATACAACTCGAATAAACTCCTCTTAAATATGTAGCAGACGTTATATCCTTCATTTCGTAACACCTAGATAATTCGACCAATTTTTCAAAAGGTTTTTCCCAACCGTACATCTTGATGACTTGTATGCCGGCTATGATTTCGCTCATTAATTTCACTCTGCCATCGGTTCTTTTCGAAATACTTTCACGTAAACGTCCCACGAATTTTGTAAGAAAAGCTACAACAATATTTGAAACGAATCGATTATTAGTGGACAAGAATATATTGTCTTTTGATATTTATTTTGAGATATAATTAGAAATATCGTACATTGTAGGGGTACTGTTACTACCACCATGGTTACTATCCCGGTTACGGATGCAATTCCCACTTGGCTGTATACTACGAATAGTAGAACGACGACTTGAAAGGGCATCACCCAAATACCGTGTATCACAGGTAAAGATAAATCGAAACGGACCATATCGTTCGATAATAAATTGACTATTTGTCCGGAAGCTGTTTGACCTAAAGATTTCTGATTTAGACGAATTATCTGAAATGCAACAATGTTCGGTGTTACACACTCATATTTTGTTTCATTTTTACCGTTTTACCTTTCTGTAAAGCAAAGATGATAGAGCTACTCGTATTCTCATCCCAACCGCACCCATAGAAAACATAGTATGATGCAAAATGAGCAAAGATAAAAACGATGTCAATATTAAACCCAGACCATAATAATACATATCGCCTATATTCCTATCGCCATTATTCAAAAATAATTTGATCAGTTTCGCGAGAATTATTGGTCTTAAACATCTAAAAAAAATTAAATATAAAATACAAAGTTACAAAAATTATGTTTTGCAATGATTTGATAACGTTGTATGAAAATTAGCAGTTCTACCTTCATTGAAGTCAACGTGGCAACGTTGTCGAAAAATTATGACCGCTGTTATTTAACGTCTTGCTAGAATCATTACAGAAAGTAACAACAACGATCCTGGTATATACGACTAACGAATTTTGTTTTATTAAAATATATAACTATTTAAATTAATTAATAAATAATATACTAATTAAACTGAGTGTTTTTGTTTCCCCAAATTCCAATTGTACAAAGAAATCATACGTATATATGTCAAATTTTAATTTTATCCGGTATAAAAATCAAAATCATTAATTTCCTCTATAATTCGTAATATTCTTGAAACATATTCCCAAGAAAAAACTTTCCATTTGCTATTAACATCAACTTTAAAAATTACATTTTCATGACCTGATTAAAACTTTGAATGTATACGTAAAACGTGTTGCCTATACGGAATATAATCGTTCCTATTGTATAACCTTACCATAGAACTCGATTATTTTTCTATGATCTTACTAATATATTTCGTAACAGAAAAACCATCGATCTTATCTATAATATTTGTGATTCGATAAGAGTAGGCAGAATAGCACCAATAAAAAAAGAAGAAGATTGTTTTGTAGGCATACTTAAAACGATTGAATAAATACTTATAATTTAAGTTTGTGTGTGTTTTGAATAGAAAAAAATGAAAAAATTACAACATACAGGTAAGGATAATCAATGAATTCAATTTTATAGTGAGGTTACGTTTATAGAAGTTTAGATTTAAATTCGTTTTTTATTATATCAAATACTCGATTTAATAGTTGTTTATATCTAATATTTCACATTAAAATATATATTAAATACTTATAAAGTAGTAATATTTTTAAAATGTTAATATTTCATACGTTTTACTTATCAATTGATTACTTACAAAACAAAGACATTAGAGAAAAACCAAAGTAAACCATACACCATACTTTCACCATAAAACTGTTTGATTATTACTTTCATCAAACTGGGTTTCACTTTTTTGTGTTTGGCCCTTTTAACTTCTTCATCCCAATATCTTTCTATTTTATCTGTTAATAATTCAGACTGATCTTTTTCCAACACTCGATATAAACCCTCGATTTCCAAATTGTGTCTTACGCATCTTTTAATCATAGGAATCACCCATCTGAATAAATAAAAAATTAATTCCAGTTATTTTAATTCGTGGATAGTGAATTTAAAGTATTGGAAACGTTTTTTTTTATATCAAATATTACTAGATGCTCCAATCTCATATTACTACGAGAATTTTTTGGAAAAAGTATAAGAAAGGAAAGAAAAATCGCGAAAAAGGCGAGTTCAAAATTTATTTCCTTGAAGTACGATTTAATGCAATACTTGGTGGTATTGAGTGTTGTATAACTTGTGGGTTTGTATAATTATACAAGAAATGTGACATTTCGAATTAATTAATTACGAAATATCAGGAATAGAAATCAATTAAAAAAAGTATACAGGGTGTTCAGGAAATTATAATGAATGTACGTTAATTTAAAAATTGAAAATCATCGTGAATATTTTATAAAATACAAAAATGAATATAATTTTTCAATTTAGTTACTATACAGGTTGTCCTAATGAAATTACGAATCTGAATTATAGTATAGACGTTACACAATTTATTTATTAGTAATATAAAGTCGATTTTTCTTGGTACTTACCCGAAGAATATCCTTGAGAATACATTGGCATTTCTTTTAGGATTATCTAAGGTTAGAGTAAATCCTAAATCCATTATGGGTGATTTATTTCACTGAAGAACCATTTAAAAAAGATTTTAAGCTATTTCTTATTTATTATGTAATGAAAAAAATGAATTAACCGTTAAGGACAATGCTTTTCCATTCGATATAAGCGACTGGAAATTGTTTTAAAAAAGAACAGGAAAAAACTATTGTGAAATTGATATTTTTCTAATTCCGCTGATTAAAATCGTTTCAAGGTAATAAAAAAGAACATTTAGTTCAACTTAACTTGAAAATTATCCCGAACGCGATAAATTCACAGTGATTACAAAACGCGGGAATAATATACAGGGATGGATTTGAGAATATTTGCTGGGAATTTAAATAATAATAAATTTGTACAAAAATGTTTGTAAAGGAGTTGTACACGTGTTATGTATAAAATAAAATTCCAATTTCAATAATAGTACAGTCAAAATAGTCGAAAAAATAACGGTCAAAGAATGGTACGAAATTTTTTTATCATAACTAATTGGATATGGTAAAAATCTAGAAAAAAAAATCACAAATTTGACCTTGAGTAACCTTTTATTTACACGTGAAATCGATGAGGGCTTCTGGAAAATTATTTGTATCAATAAACCCAATTTTTTTCAAAATATCTAAAAACTGTTAAAAGAATGGGAAAAAAATGGAATGAAATGATAATTTTTTTGGATGTATATCGTATAATTATAATAAAATGAGAATCTAATTAAAAAAAATGCTAATGTCGATAATACCGATTGATTATCACGAATTTTATCAAAAGAATGAAGGCTATTCAAACTCCTTAAATGATTGCTTGATATGATATAAATCAAAATATACCAGCGATCAAAAAACGCTCTTTCAATCCATCGAATCAGTTTCTTCACTAGATCTTGTTCGCTGCTACCACATTCTTCAGTTAACGTCATTTTGAGACCCGATTTCGTGACCTTTAGACACTCGATACGATTTAAATCTAATCAACGCGCTGTCAAATCCACAGCGGCCATTTTGAGATCCGTACAGAACCTGCATCATATTCGTAAGCATCGTCCTGCGTTAGCAAAATGTTTTCGTCGATATATCTCACGTAAGGAACGACTCGAACCCTTAAAATTACTTTTATGTAGTTGATAACTAACAGTTTCAGTAAAAACCAACTTGGTTTTTCCACTTCCATTGAAATACCAGCTCAAATCATCCAGGCATCTCCTCCAAAAGCCACTGTAGATCTTCCTCGATGTCTTTTGAAGACTAATCCTCTTCTGGAGCTACCGTGCAGGCACATTTTGCTTTCGTTTGAGAACAGAAGGGTAGAGAACGGACCCCCCAGTCCAATTAACTTATTTGGGGTCAGTTGTGGACTCAATGTCTTTTGTCCAGCCACTCGCAGCCTTTCCTCGAGTTTCTTTAGGCTCGTGTCGGTTTCTGGGATGTTCTGACGATGGATCGGTCATCTCTTGATTAGTGCTCTAGTCACTTCTCGCTCGCGAGTGTAATTTTTAAATTCGTTTAGGCTGGATTCGGTCGTTTGTTTTGATATTGAAGCTTTTTGTGGTTTTTTATCGTAATCTAAAATTAGAATTTTCTGGATTTCTGTTTCGAAAAGAGGATATCGACTTCCGGCTTTAGATATTGCTAATCTGAATTCCGTAACATCCCAATGAAATTTGCTTACAATACAATACTAAGTATAAGTAAAGAAGGTGAAAAACTGTTACGTTTGAAATGAAAAAATGTTTATTATAAAGATGAACGTTGGAGCTATGAACTGGGCGCCATTTTGCGCGTCAAAAAGGCGTTGAAGTCACATTTTTAGAAGATGCAATTCAATATTCGTCGATGCTTTAGCCACTGTAGCGGTTGTTTTCTTAAAAAAATGGAAATTGCGTTCTTGAATCACCAAAATTCGAAAAAATTTATTTTTTTAATTTAATGTGACTTAAGGATAAAAATATGGAACAAAAGGAAAAATATTTTTTTTTACAAATAAATTTCATCAACTACAAAACTAAATATTTCAATTGAATCTTATTCGTAGTTTTAAATTGTTGTTTTTATTAAATTTTGTACGAGTTCAGAAAAAAAATAATCGGGATTAATTCGTATCATTTCCGTTTTTTTTATTCATATACGCGTTACGGGAGATTTCTTTGAGTTGTTCGGTCATCGAAGGCCCGGTTTCCATCACCAATTTATGGAAATAACCGTCTTCGATTTGTAGAAGTTTATGGGGATGATCGAATTCCACCATATTACCGAAACTCATCACCAGAACTTTATCGGAATCCATGATGGTGTTCAATCTGTGCGCTATGGTCAGTACCGTGCAGTCTTTGAACACTCTACGTATTGTTAATTGTATCAAAGAATCCGTCCTAGAAAAAAAAAATAATTATATATATATACAAACCCTAACATACAAAAAAAGTACAAAAACCCTAAAAGAAGACTCTAAAAAACTCGAAAGAGAATGTGAATGCTTAGTTCTACCCAAAACAGGACCTTAAGTTCCAAGATAAACATCAAGGACACATTTAGAGAACGTTAATGCTTGTATCTAACCAAAACAAGACCTTAAGTTCCAAGATAAACATCAAGGACACATTTAGAGAACGTTAATGCTTGTATCTAACCAAAACAGGACCTTAAGTTCCAAGATAAACATCAAGGACACATTTAGAGAACGTTAATGCTTGTATCTAACCAAAACAGGACCTTAAGTTCCAAGATAAACATCAAGGACACATTTAGAGAACGTTAATGCTTGTATCTAACCAAAACAGGACCTTAAGTTCCAAGATAAACATCAAGGACAAATTTAGAGAATGTTAATGCTTGTATCTAACCAAAACAGGACCTTAAGTTCCAAGATAAACATCAAGGACACATTTAGAGAACGTTAATGCTTGTATCTAACCAAAACAGGACCTTAAGTTCCAAGATAAACATCAAGGACACATTTAGAGAACGTTAATGCTTGTATCTAACCAAAACGGGACCTTAAGTTCCAAGATAAACATCAAGGACACATTTAGAGAACGTTAATGCTTGTATCTAACCAAAACAGGACCTTAAGTTCCAAGATAAACATCAAGGACACATTTAGAGAACGTTAATGCTTGTATCTAACCAAAACAGGACCTTAAGTTCCAAGATAAACATCAAGGACACATTTAGAGAACGTTAATGCTTGTATCTAACCAAAACAGGACCTTAAGTTCCAAGATAAACATCAAGGACACATTTAGAGAACGTTAATGCTTGTATCTAACCAAAACAGGACCTTAAGTTCCAAGATAAACATCAAGGACACATTTAGAGAACGTTAATGCTTGTATCTAACCAAAACAGGACCTTAAGTTCCAAGATAAACATCAAGGACACATTTAGAGAACGTTAATGCTTGTATCTAACCAAAACAGGACCTTAAGTTCCAAGATAAACATCAAGGACACATTTAGAGAACGTTAATGCTTGTATCTAACCAAAACGGGACCTTAAGTTCCAAGATAAACATCAAGGACACATTTAGAGAACGTTAATGCTTGTATCTAACCAAAACAGGACCTTAAGTTCCAAGATAAACATCAAGGACACATTTAGAGAACGTTAATGCTTGTATCTAACCAAAACAGGACCTTAAGTTCCAAGATAAACATCAAGGACACATTTAGAGAACGTTAATGCTTGTATCTAACCAAAACGGGACCTTAAGTTCCAAGATAAACATCAAGGACACATTTAGAGAACGTTAATGCTTGTATCTACCCAAAACAGGACCTTAAGTTTCAAGATAAACATCAAGGACACATTTAGAGAACGTTAATGCTTGTATCTAACCAAAACAGGACCTTAAGTTCCAAGATAAACATCAAGGACACATTTAGAGAACGTTAATGCTTGTATCTAACCAAAACAGGACCTCAAGTTCCAAGATAAACATCAAGGACACATTTAGAGAACGTTAATGCTTGTATCTAACCAAAACAGGACCTTAAGTTCCAAGATAAACATCAAGGACACATTTAGAGAACGTTAATGCTTGTATCTAACCAAAACAGGACCTTAAGTTCCAAGATAAACATCAAGGACACATTTAGAGAACGTTAATGCTTGTATCTAACCAAAACAGGACCTTAAGTTCCAAGATAAACATCAAGGACACATTTAGAGAACGTTAATGCTTGTATCTAACCAAAACAGGACCTTAAGTTCCAAGATAAACATCAAGGACAAATTTAGAGAACGTTAATGCTTGTATCTAACCAAAACAGGACCTTAAGTTCCAAGATAAACATCAAGGACACATTTAGAGAACGTTAATGCTTGTATCTAACCAAAACAGGACCTTAAGTTCCAAGATAAACATCAAGGACACATTTAGAGAACGTTAATGCTTGTATCTAACCAAAACAGGACCTTAAGTTCCAAGATAAACATCAAGGACACATTTAGAGAACGTTAATGCTTGTATCTAACCAAAACAGGACCTTAAGTTCCAAGATAAACATCAAGGACACATTTAGAGAACGTTAATGCTTGTATCTAACCAAAACGGGACCTTAAGTTCCAAGATAAACATCAAGGACACATTTAGAGAACGTTAATGCTTGTATCTAACCAAAACAGGACCTTAAGTTCCAAGATAAACATCAAGGACACATTTAGAGAACGTTAATGCTTGTATCTAACCAAAACAGGACCTTAAGTTCCAAGATAAACATCAAGGACACATTTAGAGAACGTTAATGCTTGTATCTAACCAAAACGGGACCTTAAGTTCCAAGATAAACATCAAGGACACATTTAGAGAACGTTAATGCTTGTATCTAACCAAAACAGGACCTTAAGTTCCAAGATAAACATCAAGGACACATTTAGAGAACGTTAATGCTTGTATCTAACCAAAACAGGACCTTAAGTTCCAAGATAAACATCAAGGACACATTTAGAGAACGTTAATGCTTGTATCTAACCAAAACAGGACCTTAAGTTCCAAGATAAACATCAAGGACACATTTAGAGAACGTTAATGCTTGTATCTAACCAAAACAGGACCTTAAGTTCCAAGATAAACATCAAGGACACATTTAGAGAACGTTAATGCTTGTATCTAACCAAAACAGGACCTTAAGTTCCAAGATAAACATCAAGGACACATTTAGAGAACGTTAATGCTTGTATCTAACCAAAACAGGACCTTAAGTTCCAAGATAAACATCAAGGACACATTTAGAGAACGTTAATGCTTGTATCTAACCAAAACAGGACCTTAAGTTCCAAGATAAACATCAAGGACACATTTAGAGAACGTTAATGCTTGTATCTAACCAAAACGGGACCTTAAGTTCCAAGATAAACATCAAGGACACATTTAGAGAACGTTAATGCTTGTATCTAACCAAAACAGGACCTTAAGTTCCAAGATAAACATCAAGGACACATTTAGAGAACGTTAATGCTTGTATCTAACCAAAACAGGACCTTAAGTTCCAAGATAAACAAACATCAAGGACACATTTAGAGAACGTTAATGCTTGTATCTAACCAAAACGGGACCTTAAGTTCCAAGATAAACATCAAGGACACATTTAGAGAACGTTAATGCTTGTATCTAACCAAAACAGGACCTTAAGTTCCAAGATAAACATCAAGGACACATTTAGAGAACGTTAATGCTTGTATCTAACCAAAACGGGACCTTAAGTTCCAAGATAAACATCAAGGACACATTTAGAGAACGTTAATGCTTGTATCTAACCAAAACAGGACCTTAAGTTCCAAGATAAACATCAAGGACACATTTAGAGAACGTTAATGCTTGTATCTAACCAAAACGGGACCTTAAGTTCCAAGATAAACATCAAGGACACATTTAGAGAACGTTAAT
Organism: Diorhabda sublineata; assembly: GCF_026230105.1. Lineage (NCBI taxonomy): Eukaryota > Metazoa > Arthropoda > Insecta > Coleoptera > Chrysomelidae > Diorhabda > Diorhabda sublineata. Next base: position 36,873,417 of record NC_079478.1, read on the forward strand.
GCTTGTATCTAACCAAAACAGGACCTTAAGTTCCAAGATAAACATCAAGGACACATTTAGAGAACGTTAATGCTTGTATCTAACCAAAACAGGACCTTAAGTTCCAAGATAAACAAACATCAAGGACACATTTAGAGAACGTTAATGCTTGTATCTAACCAAAACAAGACCTTAAGTTTCACTAGTGGTGTCTATCCAGTCGGTACGTTGGCATATTGCATGTCTATTCCAAATATTTGACAGCTGTATGATAGTAGAGACAAACCATTATCCCAGACTTTGGAGAGAGAGATAAAAACAACACGAAAACCCCAAAAATGACCCTTAGATTCAACTCAAGCCATAAGAAAACACGATAACCTCATATTCCATAGACAAATTCATAGTTATACATCGATAAAGTTTTAGAGAAAGCGAATACTTGGTGTTAATCACAGAAAGACCTCAAGACTCGAGTAGATCTACGAAAAGACAAAGTAACTTCGTATTTCATAGACGAATGACGAGCTAAACACAAAGTGACTTTAATCCTTTCGGAATGTCCACCACGAGACGCGAATCACGATGACGTCCTACCGGAACGACACGGGATAACGTTCAATAGATAAAATCGTCTCACCTTTGATCTACGTTGGCTGTAGCTTCGTCCAATATCAAGATTTTATTGTTTTTCAAAATAGCCCTCGCCAAACAGATCAATTGCCTTTGACCTACGCTGAAATTACCTCCTCCTTCCGCCACCATAAACTCCAAAGAATCCACGCTATCCCTCAACTCGACCTTAAATAATTCCCATTATAATAAATTCTTTTCTTTTTAAATTTGTTTCTATTACTTCCTCTAACGCCCTCCAAAGTTCTTTATCTGCGAATTGGTCGAAAGGATCCAAATTGTACCGTAGAGTTTCGGAAAACAAAACCGGTTCCTGGGGTATTATGGAAATCTTCTTCCGCAAATCCGTCAATCCTAGAGACGCAATATCCACTCCATCCACAAATATAGAGCCCTCCAATGGAGCTAAACGGAATAGAGCGGAAATTAGGGACGATTTCCCCGCACCGGTTCGTCCCACTATACCGACCTAAAAAAGAAAACCGCGTGATCAATTCCGGAATACACGAAGTGTCTCTTACTACCTTTTCACCAGGTTCGATGACGAATTTCAAATTTTTCAAAACCGCCGCTTCGGTTTCGGCGTATCTCAAAGAGGCGTTCCTGAATTCGAGAAAACCTTCAACGGGCCAAGGCTGCTTAGGCGTATTTCCTACAAAAAAAAAACACAAATTAGATCGAGACGAATCGATGATTGGGGCTTGATCACCTGGCGGGGTCTCGAACGGACCCTCCTTATCCAAATTGGTATATTGCAAAACTCTTTCGACGCTAGTCAATTGGTTAATCACTTCGGCCGTTTGTCGTATCCCGTACTGCAGCATACCGGTTAAAACCAGACTTTGCGATACGGCCAGACCCACGAGACTCCCATTTACTTCGGTATCTTAAAATTTGTTTTTTTAAATAATGGACGTTCGATTTTTCGTTATTTCGACTTACAATTTGCTAAAACGGCGAACGTGAAAGTAACGCACGCCAAAAATATCACGGCTATTATATCGAGCCACAATCCGAACGCCCCCACGCACGCTATTGTCAAATACCAAGCGGAAGTGTGGACATCCTGTAATAATTAGAACTTGTAAGTTGTACAACGTCGACGTCGAGCTGGAATAACCTCAATATAACCCAGATTTAGTTTCCTCGGACATAATTCGGTCTCGCAACTACTACTAAGGTCGCGTTGAGCGGATTCCCAACACGCGGGAACGAAAAATCTCACGCCGACTGTATGGATCGGGGTGCGGGTAGATAAAGTGGCGCAGTCGAATAGGATCTTTGAGAGTTTGAGGTGTGAGGGAGTGGATATGCTTAGCGTTGGATAATTAGTGGAATGCGGTGGACGAAACCGAGGCTATTTGAGGATGTTAGCCTTGATTTGAGTTTCTAATTATTGCACCGCACTGTATATTATAGTTTAGAATTTTTTTTTACTCACTTGATGATTATCGAATTCGTTTATTAGCAGTTGCTCCGCGTTTGAGGATCTTATAGTTGTGATACCGTTCAAGGACGAATTGACGTGCGAAAAAACCGGCGATTTCGCTGGAATTTTGATTAAAAAAAAAACAACAAAGTGAAAATATTAAATTATCGAAAATACTGTTTGTACCTACTTATTCCTTCTAGATGTTTAAGTATTTTGGCGATTTCTATGTACCACTTCCTGAATTTCAAAAATACGTATCCTAATACGATAATTGCGATGATCATGTACGCGTTCGAAAGGACTATATTTATCAGAAGTCCCGCCATTACTAGGAATATCTGAAATAAATAATTTTTTTTTAATTTTTGTCGAAATGGTCGTTGAAAAAAAAATTGTTTATATATAAAAAAAATAAGAAATCTGGACGTACATTGAGCTACGGGGACCTTAAGGCTCTAGATAAACATCAAGGACAAATTTAGAGAACGTGAATGTTTATTTCTAACGGAAACTGGACCTTAAGGTTCAAAATAAACATCAAGGACAAATTTAGAGAACGTGAATGTTTGTTTCTAACGAAAAAAGGACCTTGAGACTCAAGATAAACATCAAGGACAATTTTAGAGATCACGAATGGTTGGTTCTAACGAAAAAAGGACCTTAAGACTCAAAATAAACATTAAGGACAAATTTAGAGAACGTGAATGTTTGTTTCTAACGAAAACAGGACCTTAAGGTTCAAGATAAACATCAAGGACAAATTTAGAGATCACGAATGGTTGATTCTAACGAAAAAAGGACCTTAAGGTTCAAGATAAACATCAAGGACAAATTTAGAGAAGGTGACTGCTTAAATGCTCCGTTTTAACCAAAAAAGGACCTTAAGACTCAACTAAGACACAAAATCATAAATCCTAAACTAACTGCACTCAAAATGCTTCAACTCCTAATCTAATAGTATGACAGCTGTCAGATTTAAACATTTGTCATTCGGAGGTTAGGTTTAACTTAAAATCGTATGTATTTAATACTACTATCGCCACCTATACGTCATTTTATCAACTTTATTACAATATTTATTATAATATATTAAAAAATTTGTAGAAGAATGTAAATATGGATTTACCTGTACTGCGTCTAGTAGTACTCTAGGTAGTACTTCATCTATGGCTCCCATGTCCTTGGAAAATCTGTTGAGTACCCTACCGGTGGGGTTAGTATCAAAAAAACGCATGGGAGCTTCGAGTAGACTATGGAATATGTTCGAATGGAGATTTATGGACGACATCATACACGTTTTGAAAAACAAGAACGATCTGAATATGGTTAATAGGACGCACAAAACTAACAAAGCGCCATAGAAATACATGGCGTATGTCGTTTTCACTAGTTTCGTTATTTTGCCGTTCACTTCGACGTAGTCGAAGATACCGTCGAAATGAGAAGTATCATTATCGATATCGTAAACGTATTTAGTCATATTTTCAGTGCTGTTGCGAAGATATGGATGAAAATCAGTGGATGAAGATTGGAGATTTGTTACTTCATAGTTTGCGTGTCTAGTTTCTTCTTCGGTTGTCCTGAAAAATTTCGAAATTAATTAATACGCCAACTAATTTTTTTTGAGGTAACTCTGAATGTGTTGAAAAGAACCAAAATGAAACTTCTGAAGTTAGAAATTGTGTACAAATTCATATTATAGTCCAGGAATTTGAAGAAAATGTGGAAAAATGTTCATATAATTCAATTATAGTCCAGGGAAGTGGGAAAATGTAGGAGAATGTTCATATATTTGATTAATAGTCCAGGGAAATGGGAAAAAATGTTTGTGTTAAAATTATAGTCCAGGGAAGGGAAAAAATTTAGAAAAATGTTCATGTACTGAAATTATAGTCCAGGAAATTAAAAAATGTTCATGTACTGAAATTATAGTCCAGGAAATTAAAAAATGTTCATATAATTCATTATAGTCCAGGGAAGTGGGAAAATGTTCATATAATTCAATTATAGTTCAGGAAATTGGAAAAATGTTCATATAATTCAATTATAGTCCAGGAAATTAAAAAATGTTCATATAATTCAATTATAGTCCAGGGAAGTGGGAAAATGTTCATATAATTCAATTATAGTCCAGGGAAGTGGAAAAATGTTCATATAATTCAATTATAGTCCAGGAAATTGGAAAAATTTTCATAAAATTTAATTATAGTCCAGGGAATGGAAAAAAATTTATAAAAATATTCATGTACTGAAATTATAGTCCAGGAAATTAAAAAATGTTCATATAATTCAATTATAGTCCGGGGAAGTGGAAAAAAATGTTTATGTGTTAAAATTATAGTCCAGGGAATGGAAAAAAATTTATAAAAATATTCATGTACTGAAATTATAGTCCAGGAAATTAAAAAATGTTCATATAATTCAATTATAGTCCAGGGAAGTGGAAAAATGTTCATATAATTCAATTATAGTCCAGGGAAGTGGGAAAATGTTCATATAATTCAATTATAGTCCAGGGAAGTGGGAAAATGTTCATATAATTCAATTATAGTCCAGGGAAGTGGAAAAATGTTCATATAATTCAATTATAGTCCAGGGAAGTGGGAAAATGTTCATATAATTCAATTATAGTCCAGGGAAGTGGGAAAATGTTCATATAATTCAATTATAGTCCAGGGAAGTGGAAAAATGTTCATATAATTCAATTATAGTCCAGGAAATTGGAAAAATGTTCATAAAATTTAATTATAGTCCAGGGAATGGAAAAAAATTTATAAAAATATTCATGTACTGAAATTATAGTCCAGGAAATTAAAAAATGTTCATATAATTCAATTATAGTCCGGGGAAGTGGAAAAAAATGTTTATGTGTTAAAATTATAGTCCAGGGAATGGAAAAAAATTTATAAAAATATTCATGTACTGAAATTATAGTCCAGGAAATTAAAAAATGTTCATATAATTCAATTATAGTCCAGGGAAGTGGAAAAATGTTCATATAATTCAATTATAGTCCAGGGAAGTGGGAAAATGTTCATATAATTCATTATAGTCCAGGGAAGTGGGAAAATGTTCATATAATTCAATTATAGTTCAGGAAATTGGAAAAATGTTCATATAATTCAATTATAGTCCAGGGAAGTGGGAAAATGTTCATATAATTCAATTATAGTCCAGGGAAGTGGGAAAATGTTCATATAATTCAATTATAGTCCAGGGAAGTGGGAAAATGTTCATATAATTCAATTATAGTCCAGGGAAGTGGGAAAATGTTCATATAATTCAATTATAGTCCAGGGAAGTGGAAAAATGTTCATATAATTCAATTATAGTCCAGGAAATTGGAAAAATGTTCATAAAATTTAATTATAGTCCAGGGAATGGAAAAAAATTTATAAAAATATTCATGTACTGAAATTATAGTCCAGGAAATTAAAAAATGTTCATATAATTCAATTATAGTCCGGGGAAGTGGAAAAAAATGTTTATGTGTTAAAATTATAGTCCAGGGAATGGAAAAAAATTTATAAAAATATTCATGTACTGAAATTATAGTCCAGGAAATTAAAAAATGTTCATATAATTCAATTATAGTCCAGGGAAGTGGAAAAATGTTCATATAATTCAATTATAGTCCAGGGAAGTGGGAAAATGGTCATATAATTCATTATAGTCCAGGGAAGTGGGAAAATGTTCATATAATTCAATTATAGTTCAGGAAATTGGAAAAATGTTCATATAATTCAATTATAGTCCAGGGAAGTGGGAAAATGTTCATATAATTCAATTATAGTCCAGGGAAGTGGAAAAATGTTCATATAATTCAATTATAGTCCAGGAAATTGGAAAAATTTTCATAAAATTTAATTATAGTCCAGGGAATGGAAAAAAATTTATAAAAATATTCATGTACTGAAATTATAGTCCAGGAAATTAAAAAATGTTCATATAATTCAATTATAGTCCGGGGAAGTGGAAAAAAATGTTTATGTGTTAAAATTATAGTCCAGGGAATGGAAAAAAATTTATAAAAATATTCATGTACTGAAATTATAGTCCAGGAAATTAAAAAATGTTCATATAATTCAATTATAGTCCAGGGAAGTGGAAAAATGTTCATATAATTCAATTATAGTCCAGGGAAGTGGGAAAATGTTCATATAATTCAATTATAGTCCAGGGAAGTGGAAAAATGTTCATATAATTCAATTATAGTCCAGGAAATTGGAAAAATGTTCATATAATTTAATTATAGTCCAGGGAAGGGAAAAAATTTAGAAAAATGTTCATGTACTGAAATTATAGTCCAGGAAATTAAAAAATGTTCATATAATTCAATTATAGTCCGGGGAAGTGGAAAAAAATGTTTGTGTTAAAATTATAATCCAGGGAATGGAAAAAAATTTATAAAAATATTCATGTACTGAAATTATAGTCCAGGAAATTAAAAAATGTTCATATAATTCAATTATAGTCCAGGGAAGTGGGAAATTGCAGGAGAATGTTCATATATTTCATTAATAGTCCAGGGAAATTTAGAAAAATATTCATGTATTGAAATTATAGTCCAGGAAATTGAGGAAAATGTGGGAAAAATGTTCATATAGTTCGATAATAGTCCAGGAAATTGAAGAATTTTTCTCAAATTTTAAAAATTCAAAAAGGTGACGTCGTAAATTGAATTTATATATATATATATATATATATATATATATATATATATATATATATATATTTCTAGACACACGGTTCATACTTTTTTTAGTCATTGACTGGACTATAATATTCATGAATAACCGTTTTAATAAAGCGATGTTGCCAAACTTGACTGAAAAAGTAAAGAAATCCAAATTCCCATACAAATCGGTGTTGTACACTTTTTCACCATCATTGACTGGACTATAATATTTATGAATAACCGTCCTAATAAAGCGACGTTGCCAAACTTAACTAAAGAAGTTAAAAAATCGAAATTCCCATACAAACCGGTGCAAATCGACTCACCAAAACGCCAACCAAAGGTCAACGGCCGCGCAAAACGCTTGAGCAAGTACCAACAACGTAATCAGTAGTACCAACATGCAAATACTTTTCGTGGACAGAAGATAACTTTTGAACGGTTTCACGTTCGGATCGGTACCAGATTCTTCTTCGATTACTTCATCCGCGCCTTTGTAACTATCGGAAACGTCGCTCTGAAAATTGTTTTTCCATATTTTTCGAAATTTTGATTTAAATATCGCGACTTACGCGGAAAGATAACGCCGACCAGTTCGACATTCTTCTGAAAGTCCCTCTTTTGGGTGCATCGGCGTTTTCGGCGTCTGCGGATTCGTTGGGTTTTTCGCCCGATTCATCCGCGGCTATTAATAATTTCGTGAAGTCCAAGGCGCATCGGGAGAGCTCCTCGAAGGTTCCTTGAGCCTCAATTTTTCCCTAAACATGAAAATTCGTGGAAAATTTTTCGTAGTTTTCAAAATATTTTGATGCATCGGTATATTTCGATTTCGATCGATTTTTAATGATATTTTTGCTTATATTGCGGGAAAATTCTTCGGAAAATCTTGTTTTTTTATAGTGGAAAAATCGTTTAAAATATGGTGTCGCATTTGAACGAATTTTCTTGGAAATTAGGAAAATTTTATAGTTTCAGTTATTTTTCGGAGGTTTTTCCGGAAAAGTTGTTAGAAATTTTCATATTTTTTGAGATTCATTCTTATTTAAAGTGATGATGGAAATGTGGCACAATAATTATGGGAAAATGTGTGAATTGTGAAAAATTTTCCCAGAAAACGCATAAATTATCGAACTTCCTACGAAAAATCCGGAAAATCGGTTATCAATAGTTTTTGAAGTAATTTCGAGAGAATTTCCTTGGAAAATTGTTGAAAATTTTATTGGTAGAACCAAATTTTTCGGATGTTACTCGGAAAATAGAGTTAATTTCATGTTTTCTTGTTCAACAAAATTTTATTCGGAAAATTCATAATTTTAACAAATTTTGAAACGATTCCTGAAAGATTTTTCCGGAAAATTCTTCAGAAGATTTCGTTAATGGTAGTTAAAATGAATTAAATATAGAAATTCATCAATTTTCCTCGGAAAATTCTTCACTTTTTTCTAGTTTTGAGGCAATTTTTGATAAATTATCCGGAAAACTTCAAGAGATTCCATTATAGAACAAAGCAATTCCGGAAAATAAATCAACTATGAAGATTTATCAAATTTTCTTCAAAAAATTTCATGTTTTCAGCATTTTTTTGGGGGGTTTTTCTTGTTCAACAAAATTTTCTTCGCAAAATTCGGAAAATTTCTAATTTTAACAAATTTTGAAACGATTCCTGAAAGATTTTTCCGGAAAATTCTTCAGAAGATTTCGTTAATGGTAGTTAAAATGAATTAAATATAGAAATTCATCAATTTTCCTCGGAAAATTCTTCACTTTTTTCTAGTTTTGAGGCAATTTTTGATAAATTTTCCGGAAAATTTTAAGAGATTCCATTATAGAACAAAGTAATTCCGGAAAATAAATCAACTATGAAGATTACCAAATTTTCTTCAAAAAATTTCATGTTTTCAGCCTTTTTTGGGGGGGTTTTTCTTGTTCAACAAAATTTTCTTCGCAAAATTTATAATTTTAACAAATTTTGAAACGATTCCTGACAGATTTTTCCGGAAAATTCTTCAGAAGATTTCGTTAATGGTATTTAAAATGAATTAAATATAGAAATTCATCAATTTTCCTCGGAAAATTCTTCACTTTTTTCTAGTTTTGACGCAATTTTTGATAAATTTTCCGGAAAATTTTAAGAGATTCCATTATAGAACAAAGCAATTCCGGAAAATAAATCAACTATGAAGATTACCAAATTTTCTTCAAAAAATTTCATGTTTTCAGCCTTTTTTGGGGGGTTTTTCTTGTTCAACAAAATTTTCTTCGCAAAATTCGGAAAATTTATAATTTTAACAAATTTTGAAACGATTCCTGACAGATTTTTCCGGAAAATTCTTCAGAAGATTTCGTTAATGGTATTTAAAATGAATTAAATATATAAATTCATCAATTTTCCTCGGAAAATTCTTCACTTTTTTCTAGTTTTGAGGCAATTTTTGATAAATTTTCCGGAAAATTTTAAGATATTCCATTATAGAACAAAGCATATCCGGAAAATGAATCATCTATCATATTTTCTCCGAAAAATAAGGAAAACTTCATGTTTCCAGTAGTTTTTTGGATTTTTCTTGCTTAATAAATTTATTTTCAAAAAAACCGAAATCTGGTACCATCGTTAATGGTATTTAAAATGCATTAAACATAGAGATTTCTCAATTTTTCTCGGAAAAGTCGGAAAATTTCATACTTATAACAAGTTTTGAGAAAATGACTGTGAAATTTTTCCGAAAAATTCTCAAAAATCTCGTTATATACCGAAGCGGTATACACCAATTATGAAGTTTTCTTTAAAATTTCCCATTTCAGTCGATTTTCCAGATAAAAAATTGCGAATTTTCATAAATTTTTAGCAATTACGAAGATATTACAACAAAATCGTAACCAGAATCAAAATTTCCTCGGAAAATAGTCAAAAAATCAGTTGTTTCAAAAAAAAACAATCAAAATACCAGATTTCATCCCTTCCGTCGCAATTTTTTTAATTAAAACCAAACTCACTTTATTAACCAGAATAATAAAATCCGCTTTCTTCAAATATTGCAATTGATGCGTCACCAAAATCCTCGTTTTCCCCTTCAAATGATTATAAATACAATTTTCAAATAGATGCTTCCCCACGTGCGTATCGACGGCCGATAGCGGATCGTCCAGCAGATAAATATCCGCTTTCCTATAAATAGCGCGGGCTAAATTGATCCTGGCGCGTTGACCACCGCTCAACGAAACGCCCTTCTCACCTGAAATGAAAGACCAACCCTCAAATAATACACCCCCGCGCGCGCCAAACAACCGACCCAAATCGCACGGTTCCAATTTTTCCGATTTGGGTCTTTTGCTCGCGAGCGCAGGCATCCGAAAATGCTCACCGACGATGGTACGGTCTCTATGAGGGAATTGCTCGAAGTCTTTTTCCAAAGCGCAAACTTGCACCACTTTTTTGTACCACGTCCTTTGGTACTGCAGCCCGAAGAGGATGTTACTGCGAACAGTCGACTGAAACAACCAAGGTTCCTGAGAACAATAAGAAATCTCACCCCCAATTTGAATCTTCCCGGTATCGAACGGCATTTCCCCCAATAAAATCTACAAAAGAAAAAAAAATTCATTTGGAATCGAGATAATCGATCGTAGCGATGGAATTACTTGTAGTAGAGAAGATTTTCCGGCGCCCACGGGTCCTACGATGGCGCACAAAGTACCGGGGCGTATTCTAACATCGATATTTTGTAATGTACGATTATTGGGCGTCCACGAAGCTTCGATGTTAGATAACGAGATACCGCCATCTTTGGTTCGTTCGATACCGGTTTCTTCTTTTTCTTCCAAAAGTAAAAAATTTTGTAATCTCTCGACGGAAACCAAAGATTCCGCGCCGAGACTTATAGCTATAGGGTAAGATATGGCCACGACCAATTGGAGGATATTGAATGTTTGAGCTAGAGAAAATACTTTATCGGCCGATATGTTATTCCCTGAAACATACGATGGGATCTATAGATATCATACTTTAATGGCGGCTCCGCTTTAGTGCCCACGTCAACTAATCACTCCGATCGGGAAACGGCCATAAACCTCGCGAAAATCGTCCGTCTCCGCGTTATTCCCGCGAAAATCGTCAAAATTCACGGTATATTATCGATAATTTGTAAAATCCGCCGAGAAATGGACTTAGAAACCGGTGAGGAGCGAGGAAGAAACCTTCAATTGGTCGTAAATGTATATTTAACCCTTTCGCGCGGGAAAATACCGAATCCGATCGGGGAACCAGCGTGAACGTACGTTATTCCCGCGAAAATCGTCAAAATTCACGGTATGTTATCGATAATTCGAAAAATCCGCCGTGAAATAGACGTAGAAACCGGCGAGGAGCGAAGAAGAAACCGTCAAATGGTCGTAAATGTATATTTAACCCTTTCGCGCGGGAAAATACCGAATCCGATCGGGGAACCAGCGTGAACGTACGTTATTCCCGCGAAAATCGTCAAAATTCACGGTATGTTATCGATAATTCGAAAAATCCGCCGTGAAATAGACGTAGAAACCGGCGAGGAGCGAAGAAGAAACCGTCAAATGGTCGTAAATGTATATTTAACCCTTTCGCGCGGGAAAATACCGAATCCGATCGGGGAACCAGCGTGAACGTACGTTATTCCCGCGAAAATCGTCAAAATTCACGGTATGTTATCGATAATTCGAAAAATCCGCCGTGAAATAGACGTAGAAACCGGCGAGGAGCGAAGAAGAAACCGTCAATTGGTCGTAAATGTATATTTAACCCTTTCGCGCGGGAAAATACCGAATCCGATCGGGGAACCAGCGTGAACGTACGTTATTCCCGCGAAAATCGTCAAAATTCACGGTATGTTATCGATAATTCGAAAAATCCGCCGCGAAATAGACGTAGAAACCGGCGAGGAACGAGGAAGAAACCGTCAATTGGTCGTAAATGTATATTTAACCCTTTCGCGCGGGAAAATACCGAATCCGATCGGGGAACCAGCGTGAACGTACGTTATTCCCGCGAAAATCGTCAAAATTCACGGTATGTTATCGATAATTCGAAAAATCCGCCGCGAAATAGACGTAGAAACCGGCGAGGAACGAGGAAGAAACCGTCAATTGGTCGTAAATGTATATTTAACCCTTTCCCGCGGGAAAATACCGTATCCGATCGGGGAACCAGCGTGAACGTACGTTATTCCCGCGAAAATCGTCAAAATTCACGGTATGTTATCGATAATTCGAAAAATCCGCCGCGAAATAGACGTAGAAACCGGCGAGGAACGAGGAAGAAACCGTCAATTGGTCGTAAATGTATATTTAACCCTTTCGCGCGGGAAAATACCGAATCCGATCGGGGAACCAGCGTGAACGTACGTTATTCCCGCGAAAATCGTCAAAATTCACGGTATGTTATCGATAATTCGAAAAATCCGCCGCGAAATAGACGTAGAAACCGGCGAGGAACGAGGAAGAAACCGTCAATTGGTCGTAAATGTATATTTAACCATTTCGCGCGGGAAACTACAGAATCCAATCGGGGAACGGATGAAAACGCGCATTATTCCCGCGAAAATCGTCAAAATTCACGGTATGTTATCGATAATTCGAAAAATCCGCCGCGAAATAGACGTAGAAACCGGCGAGGAACGAGGAAGAAACCGTCAATTGGTCGTAAATGTATATTTAACCCTTTCGCGCGGGAAAATACCGAATCCGATCGGGGAACCAGCGTGAACGTACGTTATTCCCGCGAAAATCATCAAAATTCACGATATGTTATCGATAGTTTTTGTCGTGATCTTTGTCGTGGTACAAAATACCGACACCAATCGAGGAATAGGCGTAAACGCCACGAAAATCGTCGACGTTTGCGGAGCTCGGCGGCACTAATGTGGAGGCACTCCACGTTCACTAATATGGCGCCGCCATAAACAACTTGTTGATCCTTACCGAGTAATATGAAGCAAATGACGGTACAACCTAGGGAGACTCTATCCATGAAAACCATACAACTGGAATACACTCCTCGTAAATAAGAGGCCGACGTAATATCCTCAATTTCCGTTTTCCTTGCTAGATTTATCAGTTTTTCGAATGGTTTTTCCCAAGCGTACATTTTTATTACTTGTATGCCGCTTATAACCTCGCTCATTATTTTCACGCGATTGTCCGTTTTTTTGGAAATGCTGATCCTCAATTTCGCCACGTATTTTGCAAGGAAACCTAAAAATTCAATATGGACAATAAATATCTGAATGGTTAGGTTAAGGTTTAATGAAAAATAGCGAAAATCGAATGTTCCATATCTTATTTAGTCCCCAGAAATATGTAAACGTCCCCTTTTGGGATAACCACAGCTAAATTTAGAAACCGACTACTACCCAATCCATTATAGTCACCATATTTGGTCCCATGTGAGTTATTTTTAATCCCAAACCTGAAAAAGTCACTCGTCGGATTGAAATTTAAATCTAATCACGAGGTCATCGCCCCCGCATTGGGGCTAACTTTGCATACTTCGAGAAAACGTCGCCTTATTCGCTACATTTGATTCCCAGTGACTTTTTTCTCTTCGATAACTCAAAAATCGTCTAGGAGAAGCAATAAAAGACTAGATTTGTGAGGTATGGCACTTTCCAGCACGATTTTTTGGCCAAGTACCTAAAGAGAATCATTCCCCATCAACCGCAATCGCCAAATTTGATTCCCAGTGACTTTTTTCTTTTCGATAACTCAAAAATCGTCTAGAAGCAATAAAAGACCAGATTTGTGAGGTATGGCACTTTCCAGCACGATTTTTTGGCCAAGTACCTAAAGAGAATCATTCCCCATCAACCGCAATCACCAAATTTGATTCCCAGTGACTTTTTTCTTTTCGATAAATCAAAAATCGTTCAAGGGCAATAAACGATCGGATTTATGAGCAAATGGCACATTTCAGCGCGATTTTGTGGTCAAATGCTTAACGAGAATCATCCCTCATCCACCGTAATCGCCAGATTTGAGTCCTAATCATCTTTTTCAACTATTGAAACCATACAAAGTAATACAATCAATGTACTGGAGGCCATTTAAACACACGGTATATCTTACATACACTTACTAACACTTAACACTAAACTATTCACTAATACTCGACACACTAATTTATTTAAATACACTTTTTAGTTCACTTATCACTGTCCCGATCAGATCACATTGTCAGTAATCACTCCCGCTACTTGAAACTCGTTTTATATACCTTATTATCATATTCTAGAACCTCCGATTTCCTGGAAATCTCCACTATTTAAACGAAATGGCCTACTTGGAAATTGTCTCCATAAAAACAACGTAAATGGGTAACAAAACATCATAACGCGTCCAGTGAAACAGGACCTGCTTCACGGTCTATAACAATGGATGAGTTCGTGACTTGAATATGCGGTTATGCGATGAAAAACACCCGGTATATTAGTTTAACATTAACCAAAGTTATTACCTTGTACGGGAACAGTTAAAATAACCATAACCACGATTCCAAAAAGAGAGGAAATGCCTACTTGATACCACATAATGAACAGTAGAAAAGCGACTTGAATTGGCATCACCCAGATGGCGTGCAAGTTCGGTATCAACAAATCGAATCGGTTCACGTCGTTGGACAACAGATTTACGACTTGACCAACTGCCGTTTGTCCCAAAGCCTTATGATTCAACTTCGTAATCTACAAAAATCACATTAAATCAAAATTGAATGATCGGAATATCACGGTAATCACCTTTCTGTAAATCAATGAAGATGTCGCTATACGTATTCTCATCCCGATTACCGATAGGGAAAATTGTACGTGATGGTAAAAAAATGCTGTCGCAATTGATACTCCCACTAAAGCAGCGCTGTAGTAGTACATCTTGGTACTATCTGTATTATGATTAGAAAATAAAGCGATTAACTGGGCTAATATAATAGGCCTGGACGATCTGAAATTAATCATTTTGTGATAAGAAAAAACTAAAAAAAAAAATATAAATTTTGAACTATATCAATATTTCCATAAATTATTTTAAATCCCCCTGCTTCGTCTGAGGCACGCCACTGCCACACAACCGATTTTAGTTATGGCGGGAATGGGAAGATTACGCGGCCAGAGACGATTTCCCGCGTTTTATCACGTTCCTTGTATGGGGTATGAGAAATTATATCCTAACCTACTGTTTAGGCAACAAACAATGCTGCTACGCATTACATTAAAATATACTTCATATTTATATCTGAATGATTTAATTAGAAATGTGTATTTAGTTAAAAACATATAATTCTGCAAATAAATGTACGAACCACCGTAAGTAAAGTTGGCAACATTGGAAAATGATGGATATCGAATGCGATCCATATAAAAAAGAAGAATATTATAGCGGATGTGACGTGTCATATACAGTTTAGAATGGGTGCTCTTATATTTTATAGTCCGGGGAGTGAGATCGAAAAATAAATATTTTCTCGGAATAGGAAGATTATGTCTCTAATTGAAAATATATTTGTTGAAGAAACTTTTTAATTATAGAAATTTTTTTTTGAAAATCATTTCAAAACAACGGGTAAATATTTTGATAAAGATTGAAGTAATCGAGTCTTTTATGATGATAAGTCTTTCATTTTTAATCGTACGAAAAAAAAGTGAGCATCAAAATTGTAGGAAATTTTGTGTTCTACGATAAGGTGAAATTAGATTTTTGAAAAAATTGTTTTTAACCTACAATTTTCTATAATTTATAAAAAACTTTAAAATTTGTTTATTCACGCAGTATAGCCAAAATATTGAAACAAAATTGATATTTTATAGAAATATAGGAGAAATGTCTCTAAAAAAATTGATATTTTCAAATTTTGGAAATTCAAAATGGCTTCCAAGGACTATTCTTTTACGATATCTCTTTTATTTTTGCTAGTACGAAAAAAGTGTAAATATCAAAATTGAAGGGAATTTTGTGCTCTACAACATGATGAAAATAGATTTTCAAAAAAACTGTTTTAAACCCCTAAATTTTCCGAAAATTGATAAAAAAAATTTTTATTCGCGTAATAAATATAATAAAAAAGATGAAAACTCATTAAGATTTTATGAAAATAATGAGAAAATGTTCCTAAAAATGATGAAGAGTTTCAAATTTTGAAAATTCAACATGGCGGCCGCTTAAACTGAATTTATATATATTTTCTTCAACCCTCGTTTATTTCATTAATATTAACAATTTCGAGATGCAGTTTGTTGCAAATACACATAAAAAAAGTTGTAGTTTAAGTGACATATGATTAAAATTTCCAAAATTATATTTATACACATTTTTCTAACACTCGAAATATATAAAAAATAATATTTTTTAATTTCTACGAGATTTAGTGTTGAAACTTTTGAACAAAAGGATAATCCTTCAAAAACCCCACATTTTGAAAAAAAAAATGGTAATACAAAAATCAAAAGTTACTATAACGAGTTTTAAGTTTACTTCCCGGACTAATAGCTACATACTTGCAACAATATAATTTCTCTTGAATTTCCTCGAGATGTATTGTTAAAAAATTAAAAAAAAATAACATATTTTATATATTGGATATTGTAAATAGTTTTCAGCTCATTTCCCGTACTAATAACTATATCAGAATACTCACAACAAGATGATGTTTATAAAAGCCCATAACAATCCGTATAAAAAAAATTCTTTATAATATGTTTTCGTTATGGCTTTCAACAGGCTCGGTTTGATTTTTTGCCCCGATTTTTTGTGTATTTCATTCTGCCAGTTTTTTGCCAGCGCATCTGCCAATCCTTTCGACTCATCTCCTTCCAAAACTTTGTACAAATCGATCAATTCCAAATTATGCCGAGTTCCACGTCGCACTAACGGTATTATCCATCTGGAAAGGGCAATTGCAATCATCAACTTCTCCCAGGGCAATGAAAATGTAGTTGAAAATATTTAACCACTTTTCATATTTATTTGTAGTAATTTCTAACAAAAAAAAATAAGTTTTTCTCACCCAAAAAATAATTTCGATACAATATTAACCCCTTTCATAGGGTTATCCTTAGTTAACGTATATCCTAAATCCATTATTATTGTATCAACAATAAACTGAACTCATTATAAAACACTTTTAATCTTAAGACCTTTTGTATCAACGATTTATGTGAAATTATGAATATACCATACGATAAATGGAAAAAGATAACAAAAAATATTAAATATATGTAAAATACTGAGGTGAAGTTAACCAAATGAATAAACAAATATTATAAACAAGTCGTTTCTTTCGTTAAAGTTAATTAAGGCACGTTAATAGGCCTGTAATTGACTTCAATTCAACGTATAAGTAAATAAATGCGTCAAAACGTTATAAAATTTAAAACAAATTAATTGTTTATTGATATATTATAATAACAAATAGTGTAAATATATTAAAAATAGGTTAGTAGATGTTTTATAATTCGTATAAATAAACATTTTTCAGTTTATTTAATTTATGTATATGAAATTTTCATATTTAAAACCCAATATTTCAAAAATAATTAATAGGACACCCCGTATAAGTAATACTGTTATTAATTTTTTTTTTGACACCACGTAGTACTAAAATTATTCATTTAAATTATGTTTTTATCTATATAATGGAAATTACATGCAAAAATAAATAATTTAGGCTAGAATTTCGTAAAATTGCACAACTTCGGATATTTATTAAAAATGTGTTACTTTCATTACGATATTAACAAATATTTGTACTAAATTATGAAAATAAATAAGTAAAAATATGTAATTTCTAGTATTTATGTATATATATATATATACCTGCTATTAAAGAAAATGGAAACCATTTTTGCAAAGCATCACCATTAAACATTCGACCTTGTTTCAAGCGAAAGAAATCTTGAAAACTAATAGACATCTTGATAAAACCACAAAATATAATCGTTAACTTCCAACTTTTACTTAAAATTCGAATTTTTCTTAATAATTCTCAATATACCCACGAATACTCAGTAGTTTTTACTACATCATCTATAAAACAATTATGACACTAAATACGTAAAACAGACAGACAGACAGACAGACAGACGAAGATCTGATATCCGCTCGAACTCTTTCCCGCGAAAAGTTTAACATTGGCGCTTAATATCCAGCAATAAAATCAGTTAATTTTCGTGGTCTGAAGAAGTAACTTCATTACCGAAATGTGCTTAAAATAGTGTAATTATGTTGCAATGGTGTTAAGTGAAGTGTAGTTTCGATATTTCCAAGTTAAACAAATTGAACAAGGCTATTTGTTTCTTCAGAAATAAGTAAGTAATCAATTATTAGGTTAATACAGGGTTATCTCGAAGTTATCTCTTTAATGATCCTACTATTAATCACTATTTCGATTATTGAAACCATTAGGAATATCCATACTTTAATATTTCATTAAATACGCAGTACAATTAGAAAGTATTTAAACATTTATTAAATAACTATAAACGATGTTGTTAATTATTTGAAAAATGTTGAAAACAAAATGATTAAGTATACGTCAAAGGTAATGAAATATCAATTTAAAAAATTGATAAAAAAATATTTTAATAAATTATTCACATTTCTCATAATTTTATTGTTGAAAATGCCGTGGACATTTTTACGATATTAACCTCACTTTTCTATATTGATTATTATAATTACTAGGAGATTTTTCAGGTAGAAATTATCATAAACTTGAGTTATCATTACAAAAATAAAAACTACTATCAAATTAAATGAAAGTTGAAAACGGAAAACTTTTTAAATATGAAAAAATATTACTCGTAAACGTCCTCAAATATACATTATTTAAATATGTTAATTATGCTGAAAATAACAAGTACGATAAAGAAAATAGGAAAAGAAACATTATTATCAACTTTTTCATCATTAGTTTCGTATTTTTTTAGCAAATATTGATAATTAACAAAAAATGAGTGAGGTTAAAAAAGTTGATTGTTTTCATATTTTTTATGTCAATAGTACACATTTTTACTTTAAAAACCTTTTTTGTTAATGAAATAGTTCATTTAAATAATAAATATTTATATTATCAATAAAGTTATTACCGATAATCGCGCCATCTATACTTTTACTTACGAACCCAAACTGTCATTTACTTTTTCATATCGCAGTAAACTGTAATAATGAGATACTAGAAATTATATCTAGAGGTGGGAACGATATTTGCATAACGGTTTTAAATATAAATTAAAAAATTAATTCGAAATAAGAATTTTTTATACAGTTTATTTATTATTGTTACATTATTCATAAATATGTATAATAGCATATTTTATATATATTTGTCGTAACGTTATTATAAAAACAATTATATTGAAAATTATATGTAGAGGTGGCTGTAGTTAAAAATAACAGTTTCGTAGAAAACTATATAAAAACAATAAAATCACTTAATATAAAAACAATGTGTATAATCTTCATAATAAGTCATCATAGCAACTTCCTTTAACTTCGACGACATTTCCGGACCCGTTTCCAAAACCAATTTATGAAAATGTCCTTTATTGTTATCTAACAATTGATGAGGATGACCGATTTCGACAAATTTACCATCACTCATTACCATTACTTTATTATATTCCATGATGGTGTTTAATCTATGAGCTATAGTTATGACTGTACAATTTTTGAATCTGTTGCGTATAGTAGCTTGTATTAAAGCGTCGGTTCTGTGATCGACATTAGCTGTAGCTTCGTCCAGAATCAAAATTTTGTTGTTTCTCAATAAAGCTCTGGCTAAATAGATCAACTGCTTCTGTCCTAAACTGAAGTTACTTCCATCTTCGGAAACTTTAAGATCCAAAGAGCTTACGCAATTACTCAATTCAACCTGGAAACATATTGTAGAGCTGGGACAATATACTATGATTAATTGCGTTATAAATAACAGTTACATAATTTTTATGATACTTTCTGTCAAATATTGTAGAGTTGGGACAATTTACTATGATTAATTGCGTTATAAATAACAGTTACATAATTTTTATGATACTTCCCGCTAAATATTATAGAGTTGGGACATTCTACTATGAATAATTGCGTTATAAATAACAGTTACATAATTTTTATGATACTTCCTGTCAAATATTGTAGAGTTGGGACAATTTACTTTGAATAATTGAGTTATAAATAACAGTTACATAATTTTTATGATATTTCCTGTCAAATATTGTGGAGTTGGGACATTCTACTATGATTAATTGCGTTATAAATAACAGTTACATAATTTTTATGCTACTTCCTGTCAAATATTGTAGAGTTGGGACATTCTACTATGAATAATTGCGTTATAAATAACAGTTACATAACCCTTAAGTTATTTCCTGTCAAATATTGTAGAGTTGGGACATTCTACTATGAATAATTGCGTTATAAATAACAGTTACATAATTTTTATGATACTTTCTGTCAAATATTGTAGAGTTGGCACAATTTACTATGATTAATTGCGTTATAAATAACAGTTACATAACCTTTAAGATATTTCCTGTCAAATATTGTAGAGTTGGGACATTCTACTATGAATAATTGCGTTATAAATAACAGTTACATAATTTTTATGCTACTTCCTGTCAAATATTGTAGAGTTGGGACATTCTACTATGATTAATTGCGTTATAAATAACAGTTACATAATTTTTATGCTACTTCCTGTCAAATATTGTAGAGTTGGGACATTCTACTATGATTAATTGCGTTATAAATAACAGTTACATAATTTTTATGCTACTTCCTGTCAAATATTGTAGAGTTGGGACATTCTACTATGAATAATTGCGTTATAAATAACAGTTACATAATTTTTATGCTACTTCCTGTCAAATATTGTAGAGTTGGGACATTCTACTATGAATAATTGCGTTATAAATAACAGTTACATAATTTTTATGATACTTTCTGTCAAATATTGTAGAGTTGGGACATTCTACTATGATTAATTGCTTTATAAATAACAGTTACATAATTTTTATGATACTTCCTGTCAAATATTGTAGAGTTGGGACATTCTACTATGAATAATTGCGTTATAAATAACAGTTACATAACCTTTAAGATATTTCCTGTCAAATATTGTA
Source organism: Diorhabda sublineata (assembly GCF_026230105.1). Taxonomy (NCBI): domain Eukaryota; kingdom Metazoa; phylum Arthropoda; class Insecta; order Coleoptera; family Chrysomelidae; genus Diorhabda; species Diorhabda sublineata. The sequence continues at coordinate 36,894,271 of NC_079478.1, forward strand.
GAGTTGGGACATTCTACTATGAATAATTGCGTTATAAATAACAGTTACATAATTTTTATGATACTTTCTGTCAAATATTGTAGAGTTGGGACAATTTACTATGAAAATTAGCGTTATAAATAACAGTTACATAATTTTTATGATATTTCCTGTCAAATATTGTAGAGTTGGGACATTCTACTATGAATAATTGCGTTATAAATAACAGTTACATAATTTTTATGATACTTCCTGTCAAATATTGTAGAGTTGGGACAATTTACTATGATTAATTGCGTTATAAATAACAGTTACTTAAATATTTATGGTACAAATATTTTTTTTCGATGAAATATCTTCGACTTTGGTTTTTTTTATTCAGTTTACTCACCTGTTCGAGTGCTTTCCACATTTCCTCATCGTTATATTCGTTATAAGGGTCCAAGTTATATCTTATCGTCGACGAAAATAAAATAGGTTCTCGGGGTATGATAGAAATTTTTTTTCTTATCAATTCCCGTCCGATTTGTTTGGTATCGACGTCATCTATTAAAACGGAACCGTCGAAACGAACCAATCGAAATAAAACCGATATTAAGGAGGTTTTACCCGCTCCGGTTCGTCCGACAATACCGATCTGCAACAAATTATCATTTCAATTGTTATTTACATACGGGGGGGGGGGGAACATTACCTTCTCCCCTGGTAATATTGTGAAGTTGATATTCCGCAACACCCCCAAATCGTCATCAGAACGTTTCAAAAATATGTTTCTGAATTCAATTTTCCCTCTTCCAGGCCAGGATTCGGGAGGAAAAAATTCTTAAAAAAAATAATAAATCATTTGAAATCTTTCTTATCGATTCTAATGATTTATTTCACCTTTTTGGGTTTCGGACGGTTTTTCGTTTTTGATTTCGGTGTACTGGAGGACCTTTTCGACACTCGTTAATCGATTTTTAGTTTCAGCCGTTCGTTTTAGGCCGTATCGCAACGCCGCCCCCAAAATCATCGATTGAGAAATCGCCAGACCCACCAAGCTTCCGTTGACATCCGTATCTGTAATAAAAATCGTACGAGGGCCGTTCGAATAGTACCCCGGATTTGGATACTCACATTTATGTAATATCAGGAAACTCAAAATGATGACCGTGAGTTGTACGACGCAAATTAGGTCGAGCCAAAGTCCGAAAGCGGAAGCGCTCGATATCTTCAAATACGAAGCAGACGCATGGAGGTTCTTTGAAAAAAAAATCGTCAAAATAACCGAGTTTGAATATAAAACGCATTAAAACGATATAAATGAAGAATTTAACTAGTGAACACACTGTATACTAACTTGATGTACGTCGAATTTATCTGTTAACATAGATTCTGCTTTTGAGGCTCTTATGGTGACGATCCCATTAATGGAAGAGGTTATGTGGGAAATCATGGGGTATTTTGCTGGAATACGTGAAAAACAATCGAATTTTTCGATATCGGAATATAGGGGAATTTCTTACTTTTGTTTTCTAGACGTTTAAATATTTCGGCGGTGGACGTATATAAATTTCCGAATTTTACAAAAACAGTTCCCAGTAGAAGCATAGCAACAATGTAATAAGGGTTGGAATATAATAGATTGACGAAAATTCCTCCTAAAGTTAACATAACCTAGAATAGAATGTCATAAAAATGTCATATGAATTAATTATCAGCAATATCAGATGTTCAAATTATTTTCTGTAAATACTGTCGTAAATAACTAATTTATTTTGGCATTTTTTTTGGCATATTTCCTGTCAAATATTCTAGAGTTGGGACATTCTACTATGAATAATTGCGTTATAAATAACAGTTACATAATTTTTATGATACTTTCTGTCAAATATTGTAGAGTTGGGACATTCTACTATGAATAATTGCGTTATAAATAACAGTTACATAACCTTTAAGATATTTCCTGTCAAATATTGTAGAGTTGGGACAATTTACTTTGAATAATTGAGTTATAAATAACAGTTACATAACCTTTAAGATATTTCCTGTCAAATATTGTAGAGTTGGGACAATTTACTTTGAATAATTGAGTTATAAATAACAGTTACATAACCTTTATGATATTTCCTGTCAAATATTGTAGAGTTGGGACAATTTACTTTGAATAATTGAGTTATAAATAACAGTTACATAACCTTTAAGATATTTCCTGTCAAATATTGTAGAGTTGGGACAATTTACTTTGAATAATTGAGTTATAAATAACAGTTACATAACCTTTAAGATATTTCCTGTCAAATATTGTAGAGTTGGGACAATTTACTTTGAATAATTGAGTTATAAATAACAGTTACATAACCTTTAAGATATTTCCTGTCAAATATTGTAGAGTTGGGACAATTTACTTTGAATAATTGAGTTATAAATAACAGTTACATAACCTTTAAGATATTTCCTGTCAAATATTGTAGAGTTGGGACATTCTACTATGAATAATTGCGTTATAAATAACAGTTACATAATTTTTATGATACTTTCTGTCAAATATTGTAGAGTTGGGACATTCTACTATGAATAATTGCGTTATAAATAACAATTACATAACCTTTAAGATATTTCCTGTCAAATATTGTAGAGTTGGGACAATTTACTTTGAATAATTGAGTTATAAATAACAGTTACATAACCTTTATGATATTTCCTGTCAAATATTGTAGAGTTGGGACAATTTACTTTGAATAATTGAGTTATAAATAACAGTTACATAACCTTTAAGATATTTCCTGTCAAATATTGTAGAGTTGGGACAATTTACTTTGAATAATTGAGTTATAAATAACAGTTACATAACCTTTATGATATTTCCTGTCAAATATTGTAGAGTTGGGACAATTTACTTTGAATAATTGAGTTATAAATAACAGTTACATAACCTTTAAGATATTTCCTGTCAAATATTGTAGAGTTGGGACAATTTACTTTGAATAATTGAGTTATAAATAACAGTTACATAACCTTTAAGATATTTCCTGTCAAATATTGTAGAGTTGGGACATTCTACTATGAATAATTGCGTTATAAATAACAGTTACATAATTTTTATGATACTTTCTGTCAAATATTGTAGAGTTGGGACATTCTACTATGAATAATTGCGTTATAAATAACAATTACATAACCTTTAAGATATTTCCTGTCAAATATTGTAGAGTTGGGACAATTTACTTTGAATAATTGAGTTATAAATAACAGTTACATAACCTTTAAGATATTTCCTGTCAAATATTGTAGAGTTGGGACAATTTACTTTGAATAATTGAGTTATAAATAACAGTTACATAACCTTTAAGATATTTCCTGTCAAATATTGTAGAGTTGGGACATTCTACTATGAATAATTGCGTTATAAATAACAGTTACATAATTTTTATGATACTTTCTGTCAAATATTGTAGAGTTGGGACATTCTACTATGAATAATTGCGTTATAAATAACAATTACATAACCTTTAAGATATTTCCTGTCAAATATTGTAGAATTGGGACAATTTACTTTGAATAATTGAGTTATAAATAACAGTTACATAACCTTTATGATATTTCCTGTCAAATATTGTAGAGTTGGGACAATTTACTTTGAATAATTGAGTTATAAATAACAGTTACATAACCTTTAAGATATTTCCTGTCAAATATTGTAGAGTTGGGACAATTTACTTTGAATAATTGAGTTATAAATAACAGTTACATAACCTTTAAGATATTTCCTGTCAAATATTGTAGAGTTGGGACAATTTACTTTGAATAATTGAGTTATAAATAACAGTTACATAACCTTTATGATATTTCCTGTCAAATATTGTAGAGTTGGGACAATTTACTTTGAATAATTGAGTTATAAATAACAGTTACATAACCTTTAAGATATTTCCTGTCAAATATTGTAGAGTTGGGACAATTTACTTTGAATAATTGAGTTATAAATAACAGTTACATAACCTTTAAGATATTTCCTGTCAAATATTGTAGAGTTGGGACATTCTACTATGAATAATTGCGTTATAAATAACAGTTACATAATTTTTATGATACTTTCTGTCAAATATTGTAGAGTTGGGACATTCTACTATGAATAATTGCGTTATAAATAACAATTACATAACCTTTAAGATATTTCCTGTCAAATATTGTAGAGTTGGGACAATTTACTTTGAATAATTGAGTTATAAATAACAGTTACATAACCTTTATGATATTTCCTGTCAAATATTGTAGAGTTGGGACAATTTACTTTGAATAATTGAGTTATAAATAACAGTTACATAACCTTTAAGATATTTCCTGTCAAATATTGTAGAGTTGGGACAATTTACTTTGAATAATTGAGTTATAAATAACAGTTACATAACCTTTATGATATTTCCTGTCAAATATTGTAGAGTTGGGACAATTTACTTTGAATAATTGAGTTATAAATAACAGTTACATAACCTTTAAGATATTTCCTGTCAAATATTGTAGAGTTGGGACAATTTACTTTGAATAATTGAGTTATAAATAACAGTTACATAACCTTTAAGATATTTCCTGTCAAATATTGTAGAGTTGGGACATTCTACTATGAATAATTGCGTTATAAATAACAGTTACATAATTTTTATGATACTTTCTGTCAAATATTGTAGAGTTGGGACATTCTACTATGAATAATTGCGTTATAAATAACAATTACATAACCTTTAAGATATTTCCTGTCAAATATTGTAGAGTTGGGACAATTTACTTTGAATAATTGAGTTATAAATAACAGTTACATAACCTTTAAGATATTTCCTGTCAAATATTGTAGAGTTGGGACAATTTACTTTGAATAATTGAGTTATAAATAACAGTTACATAACCTTTAAGATATTTCCTGTCAAATATTGTAGAGTTGGGACATTCTACTATGAATAATTGCGTTATAAATAACAGTTACATAATTTTTATGATACTTTCTGTCAAATATTGTAGAGTTGGGACATTCTACTATGAATAATTGCGTTATAAATAACAATTACATAACCTTTAAGATATTTCCTGTCAAATATTGTAGAATTGGGACAATTTACTTTGAATAATTGAGTTATAAATAACAGTTACATAACCTTTATGATATTTCCTGTCAAATATTGTAGAGTTGGGACAATTTACTTTGAATAATTGAGTTATAAATAACAGTTACATAACCTTTAAGATATTTCCTGTCAAATATTGTAGAGTTGGGACAATTTACTTTGAATAATTGAGTTATAAATAACAGTTACATAACCTTTATGATATTTCCTGTCAAATATTGTAGAGTTGGGACAATTTACTTTGAATAATTGAGTTATAAATAACAGTTACATAACCTTTAAGATATTTCCTGTCAAATATTGTAGAGTTGGGACAATTTACTTTGAATAATTGAGTTATAAATAACAGTTACATAATTTTTATGATACTTTCTGTCAAATATTGTAGAGTTGGGACATTCTACTATGAATAATTGCGTTATAAATAACAATTACATAACCTTTAAGATATTTCCTGTCAAATATTGTAGAGTTGGGACAATTTACTTTGAATAATTGAGTTATAAATAACAGTTACATAACCTTTAAGATATTTCCTGTCAAATATTGTAGAGTTGGGACAATTTACTTTGAATAATTGAGTTATAAATAACAGTTACATAACCTTTAAGATATTTCCTGTCAAATATTGTAGAGTTGGGACATTCTACTATGAATAATTGCGTTATAAATAACAGTTACATAATTTTTATGATACTTTCTGTCAAATATTGTAGAGTTGGGACATTCTACTATGAATAATTGCGTTATAAATAACAATTACACAACCTTTAAGATATTTCCTGTCAAATATTGTAGAATTGGGACAATTTACTTTGAATAATTGAGTTATAAATAACAGTTACATAACCTTTATGATATTTCCTGTCAAATATTGTAGAGTTGGGACAATTTACTTTGAATAATTGAGTTATAAATAACAGTTACATAACCTTTAAGATATTTCCTGTCAAATATTGTAGAGTTGGGACAATTTACTTTGAATAATTGAGTTATAAATAACAGTTACATAACCTTTATGATATTTCCTGTCAAATATTGTAGAGTTGGGACAATTTACTTTGAATAATTGAGTTATAAATAACAGTTACATAACCTTTAAGATATTTCCTGTCAAATATTGTAGAGTTGGGACAATTTACTTTGAATAATTGAGTTATAAATAACAGTTACATAACCTTTAAGATATTTCCTGTCAAATATTGTAGAGTTGGGACAATTTACTTTGAATAATTGAGTTATAAATAACAGTTACATAACCTTTAAGATATTTCCTGTCAAATATTGTAGAGTTGGGACAATTTACTTTGAATAATTGAGTTATAAATAACAGTTACATAACCTTTAAGATATTTCCTGTCAAATATTGTAGAGTTGGGACAATTTACTTTGAATAATTGAGTTATAAATAACAGTTACATAACCTTTAAGATATTTCCTGTCAAATATTGTAGAGTTGGGACAATTTACTTTGAATAATTGAGTTATAAATAACAGTTACATAACCTTTAAGATATTTCCTGTCAAATATTGTAGAGTTGGGACATTCTACTATGAATAATTGCGTTATAAATAACAATTACACAACCTTTAAGATATTTCCTGTCAAATATTGTAGAATTGGGACAATTTACTTTGAATAATTGAGTTATAAATAACAGTTACATAACCTTTATGATATTTCCTGTCAAATATTGTAGAGTTGGGACAATTTACTTTGAATAATTGAGTTATAAATAACAGTTACATAACCTTTAAGATATTTCCTGTCAAATATTGTAGAGTTGGGACAATTTACTTTGAATAATTGAGTTATAAATAACAGTTACATAACCTTTATGATATTTCCTGTCAAATATTGTAGAGTTGGGACAATTTACTTTGAATAATTGAGTTATAAATAACAGTTACATAACCTTTAAGATATTTCCTGTCAAATATTGTAGAGTTGGGACAATTTACTTTGAATAATTGAGTTATAAATAACAGTTACATAACCTTTAAGATATTTCCTGTCAAATATTGTAGAGTTGGGACAATTTACTTTGAATAATTGAGTTATAAATAACAGTTACATAACCTTTAAGATATTTCCTGTCAAATATTGTAGAGTTGGGACAATTTACTTTGAATAATTGAGTTATAAATAACAGTTACATAACCTTTAAGATATTTCCTGTCAAATATTGTAGAGTTGGGACAATTTACTTTGAATAATTGAGTTATAAATAACAGTTACATAACCTTTATGATATTTCCTGTCAAATATTGTAGAGTTGGGACAATTTACTTTGAATAATTGAGTTATAAATAACAGTTACATAACCTTTATGATATTTCCTGTCAAATATTGTAGAGTTGGGACAATTTACTTTGAATAATTGAGTTATAAATAACAGTTACATAACCTTTATGATATTTCCTGTCAAATATTGTAGAGTTGGGACAATTTACTTTGAATAATTGAGTTATAAATAACAGTTACATAACCTTTAAGATATTTCCTGTCAAATATTGTAGAGTTGGGACAATTTACTTTGAATAATTGAGTTATAAATAACAGTTACATAACCTTTAAGATATTTCCTGTCAAATATTGTAGAGTTGGGACAATTTACTTTGAATAATTGAGTTATAAATAACAGTTACATAACCTTTAAGATATTTCCTGTCAAATATTGTAGAGTTGGGACAATTTACTTTGAATAATTGAGTTATAAATAACAGTTACATAACCTTTAAGATATTTCCTGTCAAATATTGTAGAGTTGGGACAATTTACTTTGAATAATTGAGTTATAAATAACAGTTACATAACCTTTAAGATATTTCCTGTCAAATATTGTAGAGTTGGGACAATTTACTTTGAATAATTGAGTTATAAATAACAGTTACATAACCTTTAAGATATTTCCTGTCAAATATTGTAGAGTTGGGACAATTTACTTTGAATAATTGAGTTATAAATAACAGTTACATAACCTTTAAGATATTTCCTGTCAAATATTGTAGAGTTGGGACAATTTACTTTGAATAATTGAGTTATAAATAACAGTTACATAACCTTTAAGATATTTCCTGTCAAATATTGTAGAGTTGGGACAATTTACTTTGAATAATTGAGTTATAAATAACAGTTACATAACCTTTAAGATATTTCCTGTCAAATATTGTAGAGTTGGGACAATTTACTTTGAATAATTGAGTTATAAATAACAGTTACATAACCTTTATGATATTTCCTGTCAAATATTGTAGAGTTGGGACAATTTACTTTGAATAATTGAGTTATAAATAACAGTTACATAATTTTTATGATATTTCCTATCAAATATTGTAGAGTTGGGACAATTTACTATGAATATTAGCGTTATAAATAACAGTTACATAACCTTTAAGATATTTCCTGTCAAATATTGTAGAGTTGGGACAATTTACTTTAAATAATTGAGTTATAAATAACAGTTACATAACCTTTAAGATATTTCCTGTCAAATATTGTAGAGTTGGGACAATTTACTTTAAATAATTGAGTTATAAATAACAGTTACATAACCTTTAAGATATTTCCTGTCAAATATTGTAGAGTTGGGACAATTTACTTTGAATAATTGAGTTATAAATAACAGTTACATAACCTTTATGATATTTCCTGTCAAATATTGTAGAGTTGGGACAATTTACTATGAATATTAGCGTTATAAATAACAGTTACATAATTTTTATGATATTTCCTGTCAAATATTGTAGAGTTGGGACAATTTACTTTGAATAATTGAGTTATAAATAACAGTTACATAACCTTTAAGATATTTCCTGTCAAATATTGTAGAGTTGGGACAATTTACTTTGAATAATTGAGTTATAAATAACAGTTACATAACCTTTAAGATATTTCCTGTCAAATATTGTAGAGTTGGGACAATTTACTTTGAATAATTGAGTTATAAATAACAGTTACATAACCTTTAAGATATTTCCTGTCAAATATTGTAGAGTTGGGACAATTTACTTTGAATAATTGAGTTATAAATAACAGTTACATAACCTTTAAGATATTTCCTGTCAAATATTGTAGAGTTGGGACAATTTACTTTGAATAATTGAGTTATAAATAACAGTTACATAACCTTTATGATATTTCCTGTCAAATATTGTAGAGTTGGGACAATTTACTATGAATATTAGCGTTATAAATAACAGTTACATAATTTTTATGATATTTCCTGTCAAATATTGTAGAGTTGGGACAATTTACTTTGAATAATTGAGTTATAAATAACAGTTACATAACCTTTATGATATTTCCTGTCAAATATTGTAGAGTTGGGACAATTTACTATGAATATTAGCGTTATAAATAACAGTTACATAATTTTTATGATATTTCCTGTCAAATATTGTAGAGTTGGGACAATTTACTTTGAATAATTGAGTTATAAATAACAGTTACATAACCTTTAAGATATTTCCTGTTAAATATTGTAGAGTTGGGACAATTTACTTTGAATAATTGAGTTATAAATAACAGTTACATAACCTTTAAGATATTTCCTGTCAAATATTGTAGAGTTGGGACAATTTACTTTGAATAATTGAGTTATAAATAACAGTTACATAACCTTTATGATATTTCCTGTCAAATATTGTAGAGTTGGGACAATTTACTATGAATATTAGCGTTATAAATAACAGTTACATAATTTTTATGATATTTCCTGTCAAATATTGTAGAGTTGGGACAATTTACTATGAATATTAGCGTTATAAATAACAGTTACATAACCTTTATGATATTTCCTGTCAAATATTGTAGAGTTGGGACAATTTACTATGAATATTAGCGTTATAAATAACAGTTACATAATTTTTATGATATTTCCTGTCAAATATTGTAGAGTTGGGACAATTTACTTTGAATAATTGAGTTATAAATAACAGTTACATAACCTTTAAGATATTTCCTGTTAAATATTGTAGAGTTGGGACAATTTACTTTGAATAATTGAGTTATAAATAACAGTTACATAACCTTTAAGATATTTCCTGTTAAATATTGTAGAGTTGGGACAATTTACTTTGAATAATTGAGTTATAAATAACAGTTACATAACCTTTAAGATATTTCCTGTCAAATATTGTAGAGTTGGGACAATTTACTTTAAATAATTGAGTTATAAATAACAGTTACATAACCTTTAAGATATTTCCTGTCAAATATTGTAGAGTTGGGACAATTTACTTTGAATAATTGAGTTATAAATAACAGTTACATAACCTTTATGATATTTCCTGTCAAATATTGTAGAGTTGGGACAATTTACTTTAAATAATTGAGTTATAAATAACAGTTACATAACCTTTAAGATATTTCCTGTTAAATATTGTAGAGTTGGGACAATTTACTTTGAATAATTGAGTTATAAATAACAGTTACATAACCTTTAAGATATTTCCTGTCAAATATTGTAGAGTTGGGACAATTTACTTTAAATAATTGAGTTATAAATAACAGTTACATAACCTTTAAGATATTTCCTGTCAAATATTGTAGAGTTGGGACAATTTACTTTGAATAATTGAGTTATAAATAACAGTTACATAACCTTTAAGATATTTCCTGTTAAATATTGTAGAGTTGGGACAATTTACTTTGAATAATTGAGTTATAAATAACAGTTACATAACCTTTAAGATATTTCCTGTCAAATATTGTAGAGTTGGGACAATTTACTTTAAATAATTGAGTTATAAATAACAGTTACATAACCTTTAAGATATTTCCTGTCAAATATTGTAGAGTTGGGACAATTTACTTTGAATAATTGAGTTATAAATAACAGTTACATAACCTTTATGATATTTCCTGTCAAATATTGTAGAGTTGGGACAATTTACTATGAATATTAGCGTTATAAATAACAGTTACATAATTTTTATGATATTTCCTGTCAAATATTGTAGAGTTGGGACAATTTACTTTGAATAATTGAGTTATAAATAACAGTTACATAACCTTTATGATATTTCCTGTCAAATATTGTAGAGTTGGGACAATTTACTATGAATATTAGCGTTATAAATAACAGTTACATAATTTTTATGATATTTCCTGTCAAATATTGTAGAGTTGGGACAATTTACTATGAATATTAGCGTTATAAATAACAGTTACATAACCTTTATGATATTTCCTGTCAAATATTGTAGAGTTGGGACAATTTACTATGAATATTAGCGTTATAAATAACAGTTACATAATTTTTATGATATTTCCTGTCAAATATTGTAGAGTTGGGACAATTTACTTTGAATAATTGAGTTATAAATAACAGTTACATAACCTTTAAGATATTTCCTGTTAAATATTGTAGAGTTGGGACAATTTACTTTGAATAATTGAGTTATAAATAACAGTTACATAACCTTTAAGATATTTCCTGTTAAATATTGTAGAGTTGGGACAATTTACTTTGAATAATTGAGTTATAAATAACAGTTACATAACCTTTAAGATATTTCCTGTCAAATATTGTAGAGTTGGGACAATTTACTTTAATTAATTGAGTTATAAATAACAGTTACATAACCTTTAAGATATTTCCTGTCAAATATTGTAGAGTTGGGACAATTTACTTTGAATAATTGAGTTATAAATAACAGTTACATAACCTTTATGATATTTCCTGTCAAATATTGTAGAGTTGGGACAATTTACTTTAAATAATTGAGTTATAAATAACAGTTACATAACCTTTAAGATATTTCCTGTTAAATATTGTAGAGTTGGGACAATTTACTTTGAATAATTGAGTTATAAATAACAGTTACATAACCTTTAAGATATTTCCTGTCAAATATTGTAGAGTTGGGACAATTTACTTTAAATAATTGAGTTATAAATAACAGTTACATAACCTTTAAGATATTTCCTGTCAAATATTGTAGAGTTGGGACAATTTACTTTGAATAATTGAGTTATAAATAACAGTTACATAACCTTTAAGATATTTCCTGTTAAATATTGTAGAGTTGGGACAATTTACTTTGAATAATTGAGTTATAAATAACAGTTACATAACCTTTAAGATATTTCCTGTCAAATATTGTAGAGTTGGGACAATTTACTTTAAATAATTGAGTTATAAATAACAGTTACATAACCTTTAAGATATTTCCTGTCAAATATTGTAGAGTTGGGACAATTTACTTTGAATAATTGAGTTATAAATAACAGTTACATAACCTTTAAGATATTTCCTGTCAAATATTGTAGAGTTGGGACAATTTACTTTAAATAATTGAGTTATAAATAACAGTTACATAACCTTTAAGATATTTCCTGTCAAATATTGTAGAGTTGGGACAATTTACTTTGAATAATTGAGTTATAAATAACAGTTACATAACCTTTATGATATTTCCTGTCAAATATTGTAGAGTTGGGACAATTTACTATGAATATTAGCGTTATAAATAACAGTTACATAATTTTTATGATATTTCCTGTCAAATATTGTAGAGTTGGGACAATTTACTTTGAATAATTGAGTTATAAATAACAGTTTATGATATTCATTGTTAAATTTTGTAGAATTTTCCTGCCATAAATCTCTAAAACTTTCAAAATAGATGAAATCGAAAGAGGTAAAACTTTGAATCTCGTGAAAATCGTGTAAAATCGGCAATTGTAGAAGAAAACCAATCGCAATTCAAACTAAAATGTTTTTTAACAATCGAAAATATCGAATCGATTAACTAAAAATAATTTTAAAGATTAAGATGATTGTCTGATGACGTCCACACTTCTAGTTATTAATCGAGACCAAAATCGTCATGAAATTAAACCAAATACGCTTACTTGTATTGAATCCATCAAAACTCTAGGTAAAACTTCGTCAACGGATCCAGTATCTTTGGAGAATCTATTGAGTATTTCTTCGCTCTTATTAGTAATCTGTGAAGTGAAAAAAATACGTGGCAACACTGGAAAATCACTTAACTTACAATTTATAAACCCACCTGTTGTGAACCCATCGAAACCTTGGACAAAACCCCATTAAAAGACCCAGTTTCTTTGGAAAAATTATCAGGTTTACTACTGTTGCTAAAAGTCGTCTAAGGGGCAAAAAAATATATGGCAACACTGGAAAATCACTTAACTTACAATTTATAAACCCACCTGTTGTGAACCCATCGAAACCTTGGACAAAACCCCATTAAAAGACCCAGTTTCTTTGGAAAAATTATCAGGTTTACTACTGTTGCTAAAAGTCGTCTAAGGGGCAAAAAAATATATGGCAACACTGGAAAATCACTTAATTTACAATTTATTAACCCACCTGTTGTGAACCCATCGAAACCTTGGACAAAACCCCATTAAAAGACCCAGTTTCTTTGGAAAAATTATCAGGTTTACTACTGTTGCTAAAAGTCGTCTAAGGGGCAAAAAAATATATGGCAACACTGGAAAATCACTTAACTTACAATTTATAAACCCACCTGTTGTGAACCCATCGAAACCTTGGACAAAACCCCATTAAAAGACCCAGTTTCTTTGGAAAAATTATCAGGTTTACTACTGTTGCTAAAAGTCGTCTAAGGGGCAAAAAAATATATGGCAACACTGGAAAATCACTTAACTTACAATTTATAAACCCACCTGTTGTGAACCCATCGAAACCTTGGACAAAACCCCATTAAAAGACCCAGTTTCTTTGGAAAAATTATCAGGTTTACTACTGTTGCTAAAAGTCGTCTAAGGGGCAAAAAAATATATGGCAACACTGGAAAATCACTTAACTTACAATTTATAAACCCACCTGTTGTGAACCCATCGAAACCTTGGACAAAACCCCATTAAAAGACCCAGTTTCTTTGGAAAAATTATCAGGTTTACTACTGTTGCTAAAAGTCGTCTAAGGGGCAAAAAAATATATGGCAACACTGGAAAATCACTTAACTTACAATTTATAAACCCACCTGTTGTGAACCCATCGAAACCTTGGACAAAACCCCATTAAAAGACCCAGTTTCTTTGGAAAAACTATCAGGTTTACTACTGTTGCTAAAAGTCGTCTAAGGGGCAAAAAAATATATGGCAACACTGGAAAATCACTTAACTTACAATTTATAAACCCACCTGTTGTGAACCCATCGAAACCTTGGACAAAACCCCATTAAAAGACCCAGTTTCTTTGGAAAAACTATCAGGTTTACTACTGTTGCTAAAAGGCGTCTAAGGGGCAAAAAAATATATGGCAACACTGGAAAATCACTTAATTTACAATTTATTAACCCACCTGTTGTGAACCCATCGAAACCTTGGACAAAACCCCATTAAAAGACCCAGTTTCTTTGGAAAAACTATCAGGTTTACTACTGTTGCTAAAGGTCGTCTAAGGGGCAAAAAAAATATATGGCAACACTGGAAAATCACTTAACTTACAATTTATTAACCCACCTGTTGTGAACCCATCGAAACCTTGGACAAAACCCCATTAAAAGACCCAGATTCTTTGGAAAAACTATCAGGTTTACTACTGTTGCTAAAAGGCGTCTAAGGGGCAAAAAAATATATGGCAACACTGGAAAATCACTTAATTTACAATTTATTAACCCACCTGTTGTGAACCCATCGAAACCTTGGACAAAACCCCATTAAAAGACCCAGTTTCTTTGGAAAAACTATCAGGTTTACTACTGTTGCTAAAGGTCGTCTAAGGGGCAAAAAAAATATATGGCAACACTGGAAAATCACTTAACTTACAATTTATTAACCCACCTGTTGTGAACCCATCGAAACCTTGGACAAAACCCCATTAAAAGACCCAGATTCTTTGGAAAAACTATCAGGTTTACTACTGTTGCTAAAGGTCGTCTAAGGGGCAAAAAAAATATATGGCAACACTGGAAAATCACTTAACTTACAATTTATAAACGCACCTGTTGTGAACCCATCGAAACCTTGGACAAAACCCCATTAAAAGACCCAGATTCTTTGGAAAAACTATCAGGTTTACTGCTGTTGCTAAAAGTCGTCTAAAGGGCAAAAAAAAATATGTGGCAACATTGGAAATTGACGCGATTTCGATACAAAACCTCAATATACAATCTTACCTGTTGAGGTGTCATAGAAACTTTGGACCTAACCTCTTTTGTAGACCCAGTATCTTTGGAAGATTCGCCGATGGTTTTTCCACCAGAATCGGTATCGAAGAATTCCAAGGGAGCTTCCATCAAAGAATCGAACATCTCCTTGTGCATATTCATCGATGACATCATACAAACTTTGAAGAACAACCACGATCTAACCAAAGTTAACACGATGACCATAATCATCAGAAGAGCGTACAGAATCGCGGCTAAATTAGTCTTTACCAAATCGTGCGCCACCCCGTTTATTTCCACCGTATCGAAAACACCGTCTGATGCACGAGGCGCGATTGTTTTCAACACCGGAATCGTTTCTTGGTAGCTGTAACCGTATTTGCCCATCGAATGTTTGCCGTTCACGTAAAAAACTCGCACCGCGTATTCTTCGGGATGGTAACGGGACATCGAGGAAGATACGTTCAACGTTATCGATGTATTTTGATGTCTTAGCTCCTCTTGCGACGTCCTTAAACACGAAATTCACATTCAGCCGTGCTGATGAGGTTCGAAAACACCGAAACTGGTCTATTATCTACTCCGCCGCTGATATAAATAGAATTTTTTTCATAATTTTCGATTTTTTGAAATAATTCGTGAATGTACGATCAGAAATTATGGTTAAATACACGTAAACAAGACGAAAAAATTCGAAATATATGGTAAAAAATCATTAAAATCGCTTGAATTCATCGTAAAAAATAATCTGTCGGTACTTACCAGAATGTAACCCACAGATCCACGCCCGAGCTTAATATTTGCGTCAATAAGAACAGGAGTAAAGTAACAATGGCGATTTCAACACGCTTAGCAGCTAAAACGTACTTTTTGAGTAGATAATTCTTGCCTTTATTTTTATTATAATCATTTAGGATACCATCTCCATCATTATTCACTATATCATTGTTATCTTTCACTATATTACCATTATTTGTCATATCTTCCTTATTTTTTACGATATCTTCCTTATCTTCTACGATATCTTCCTCATATTTTACAACATCTGCCTTATCTTTTATTATATTACCATTATTTGTCATATTTTCATTATTTTTTACGATATCTTCCTTATCTTCTACGACATCGTCCTCATATTTTACAACATCTGCCTTATCTTTCACTACATCACCATTATTTGCCATATTTTCATTATTTTTTACGATATCTTCCTTATCTTCTACGATATCTTCCTCATATTTTACAATATCTGCCTTATCTTTTATTATATTACCATTATTTGCCATATCTTCCTTATTTTTTACGATATCTTCCTTATCTTCTACGACATCGTCCTCATATTTTACAACATCTGCCTTATCTTTCACTACTTCACCATTATTTGCCATATTTTCATTATTTTTTACGATATCTTCCTTATATTTTACCTTATCGGCCTTATCTTCCCATATATCATTGCTATTTTCTACATCTTCTTCACGTTTTACGATATCTTCCTTTACTTTTTCGATATCTGCCTTATCTTCTATCATATTACTGTTATTTACTACAACTTCCTTTTGTTTTACGATGTCGTTTTTATGTTTTACGATATCTTCTTTATGTTTTACAATATCTGCTTTATCTTTTGCCACGTTACCGTTATTTGCTACAACTTCCTTTTGTTTTAGGATGTCGTTTTTATGTTTTACGATATCTGCCTTACATTTCACCATATTACCATTATTTATTACATCTCCCGTTTGTTTTACGATATCTTCCTTCTGTTTTACGACATCTTCCTTTCCTTTTACGATATCTTCTCTATGTTTTACCATCTCTGCTTTATATTTTACCATGTTACTGTTATTTACGACGTCTATTTTTTGTTTTACGATATCTGCCTTATCTTCTACCATATTACCGTTATTTACTACATCTTCCTTTACTTTTACTACATCTTCCTTCTGTTTTACAACGTCGTTTTCATGTTTTACGATATCTGCCTTATATTTTACAATGTTACCGTTATTTACTACATCTTCCTTTACTTTTACTACATCTTCCTTCTGTTTTACAACGTCGTTTTCATGTTTTACGATATCTGCCTTATATTTTACAATGTTACCATTATTTACTACATCTTCCTTTTGTTTTACAACGTTATTTTCATGTTTTACGATATCTGTCTTATATTTTACAATGTTACCATTATTTACTACATCTTCCTTTTGTTTTACTACATCTTCCTTTTGTTTTACTACATCTTCCTTTTGTTTTACAACGTCGTTTTCATGTTTTACCATATCTGCCTTATATTTTACCATGTTACCGTTATTTACTACATCTTCTATATGTTTTACGACATCTTCCTTTTGTTTTACAACGTCGTTTTCATGTTTTACGATATCTGCCTTATATTTTACCATGTTACCGTTATTTACTACATCTTCTATATGTTTTACGACATCTTCCTTTTGTTTTACAACGTCGTTTTCATGTTTTACGATATCTGCCTTATATTTTACAATGTTACCGTTATTTACTACATCTTCTACATGTTTTACGACATCTTTCTTATTTTTTACGATATCGGCCCTATTAACACCGCCATTATTTACGACATCTTCACCATTATATGGTTTTAAACGAGATTTTCCGTGGTAATATTTATTTTTACTCTTAGATATAAAATTTTTGTTGCTTGGAAAGTTAGTAGTAACTTCAATGTCCGTTGGTTTTTCATATTTTTCCGACTTTGCGCTTTTTTTAACTAACATTTCAGTGAAATCTATTTTACTTTTGCATAGTTCTCGGAAAGTTCCCGTCGCTTCGATTTTTCCCTACGAAAATATGATTATATACAGGGTGGCGATTTGAATGTTGTTGTAAACGTCTTACTTCGTTAAGCACCACGACGAAATCGGCCGCCTTCAAATGTTCCAGTTGACGCGTCACTAAAATTCTCGTTTTTCCTTTCAAATATTTCAAAATACATTCTTCGAACAACAATTTTCCAGCTCGAGCATCAACGGCCGATAGGGGATCGTCCAATAAGTAGATATCCGCTTGTTTGTAAACGGCTCTAGCTAAATGGATCTTGGCGCGTTGTCCTCCGCTCAAAGACACTCCTGGTTCGTCGCAAACTGTTCGATCCCCTCGAGGTAGACGTTCGAAATCCACCCCCAGGTCGCAAACTTTAACGATTTTATCGTAGCAACGATCGTCGTATGGATTTCCGAACGTAATGTTGCCGCGAACCGTCGAATTCGACAACCAAGCTTCTTGGGAG
Organism: Diorhabda sublineata; assembly: GCF_026230105.1. Lineage (NCBI taxonomy): Eukaryota > Metazoa > Arthropoda > Insecta > Coleoptera > Chrysomelidae > Diorhabda > Diorhabda sublineata. The sequence continues at coordinate 36,912,730 of NC_079478.1, forward strand.
CAATACGATACGTGTCCCCCCAATTGGATCCTTCCCGATTTGGCGGGCAGCTCCCCTAGAAGAAGCTACTGGGACTTTATTGGCACCACGAACGTATTTTCGCACTTACGTGTAATAGAGAAGATTTTCCGGCACCGGTGGGGCCTGTTACGGCGCACAGACACCCCCGTGGGATTTGTACGGATAGATCCGTCAGAATATTGGTTTGGTTAGACCACGACGCGTCTACTTCGGTCACGATGATCCCGGTTTTGATCATTGGTTCGATGGCGCCGTGGGGTTTTTCGTCCAGAAGCAGAAAATCTCGGAGACGTTCGACGGATGTCGACGTTTCGGAACGGCGGGTCATCGCCTCGGGGAGCAGAACTGACAAAGATGTGTGGAGAATACCGTACGCTTGAGCAATGGAAAATACTTTTTCCGCGGTTATTCGGTGGCCTGAGAAACGTTTTCCCGTAGAGTACATTCAATTCGCGAAGCTGCTACTCACCTGAGCCAACGTAACATATGATAGTTAGAGCCAGAGCCGTTTTTTCTAGAAAAACGAAACAGCTGGAAACTGCCCCTCTCAAATATGACGCGGCAGTGATCGCGATCATTTCCTTCTTTCTTGCGCAGTCCACCAGCGATTCGAAACGTTTTTCCCAACCGTTTATCTTGATTAGTTGTATCCCCGATATTATTTCCGTCATTAATTTCACTCTTTCGTCGGTTCTTTGCGAAATTTTCGATCTTAGGTTACCCATAAGTTTTGATACATAACCTCGAAATAAGAAAAAAAAAAAAGAAATAAACATCTTGGCAGAGCTGATACCCACAAATAGTCACTGGCTTAACTTATCTTTTATGTAGAATACGAATTTGGACTTATTTTTCACAAAAAATGGGCGATAAGACAGAAAATAACTATAAAAGATGGCTGTAGAAGCTTGGAATGCGTCAAACAACTGAGGGTACCTGAAGCACCCTTTTAACGTATTAGCATTAAGCTTACCCATAAATTTTGCTAAATAACCTCGAAATAAGTGATAAAATAAATAAAACCTTCCCCGGAGCTCATACCTACAGATTGTCACTGGCTTAACTTATCTTTTATGTAGAATACGGATCTTAAATTATTTTTCACACCAAAATGGGCGATCTCTCAGAAAATAAATATAGAAAATTGCTGTAGAAGCTTGAAATGCGTTAAGTAGTGCTTGGAATGAGCCTCAAACAACTGAGGGACATCTGAAGAACCCTTTAAATTATTAGCATTAAGCTTACCCATAAATCTTGTTAAATAACCTCGAAATAAGTGAAAAAACAACAAATAAACACCTTCCCGGAGTTCATACCCACAGATAGTCACTGGCTTAACTTATCTTTTATGTAGAATACGGATCTGAAACTATTTTTCACAAAATATGGGGCGACATGACAGAAAATAAATATAAAAGATGGCTGTAGAAGCTTGAAATGCGTTAAATAGTGCTTAGAATGAGCCTCAAACAACTGAGGGTACCTGAAGCAACCTTTAAACGTATTAGCATTAAGCTTACCCATAAATTTTGCTAAATACCCTCGAAATAAGTGAAAAAACAACAAATAAACACCTTCCCGGAGTTCATACCCACAGATAGTCACTGGCTTAACTTATCTTTTATGTAGAATACGGATCTGAAATTATTTTTCACACCAAAATGGGCGATCTCTCAGAAAATAAATATAGAAAATTGCTGTAGAAGCTTGAAATGCGTTAAGTAGTGCTTGGAATGAGCCTCAAACAACTGAGGGACATCTGAAGAACCCTTTAAATTATTAGCATTAAGCTTACCCATAAATCTTGTTAAATAACCTCGAAATAAGTGAAAAAACAACAAATAAACACCTTCCCGGAGTTCATACCCACAGATAGTCACTGGCTTAACTTATCTTTTATGTAGAATACGGATCTGAAACTATTTTTCACAAAATATGGGGCGACATGACAGAAAATAAATATAAAAGATGGCTGTAGAAGCTTGAAATGCGTTAAATAGTGCTTAGAATGAGCCTCAAACAACTGAGGGTACCTGAAGCAACCTTTAAACGTATTAGCATTAAGCTTACCCATAAATTTTGCTAAATACCCTCGAAATAAGTGAAAAAACAACAAATAAACACCTTCCCCGCAGCTCATACCCACAAATAGTCACTGGCTTAACTTATCTTTTATGTAGAATACGGATTTGGACTTATTTTTCACAAAATATGGGGCGACATGACAGAAAATAACCATAAAAGATGGCTGTAGAAGCTTGGAATGCGTTAAGTAGTGTTTGAAATGAACTTCGAACAACTGGGAGTACCTTAAGAACCCTTTAACGTATTAGCATTAAGCTTACCCAATAATTTTGCTAAATAACCTTGAAATAAGTAAAAAAAAACAAATAAAACCTTCCCCGGAGCTCATACCCACGGATAGTCACTGGCTTAACTCATCTTTTATGTAGAATACGGATTTGGACTTATTTTTCACAAAAAATGGGGGGACATGACAGAAAATAAATATAGAAAAAGGCTGTAGAAGCTTGAAATGCGTTAAGTAGTGCTTGGAATCAACCTCGAACAACTGAAGGCCATCTGAAGAACCCTTTAACATATTAGCATCAAACTTACCCATAAATTTTGCTAAATAACCTTCAAATAAGTAAAAAAAAACAAATAAAACCTTCCCCGGAGCTCATACCCACGGATAGTCACTGGCTTAACTTATCTTTTATGTAGAATACGGATTTGGACTTATTTTTCACAAAAAATGGGGGGACATGACAGAAAATAACCATAAAAGATGGCTGTAGAAGCTTGGTATGCGTTAAGTAGTGTTTGAAATCAACCTCGAACAACTGAGGGCCATCTGAAGAACCCTTTAACATATTAGCATCAAACTTACCCATAAATTTTGCTAAATAACCTTCAAATAAGTAAAAAAAAACAAATAAAACCTTCCCCGGAGCTCATACCCACGGATAGTCACTGGCTTAACTTATCTTTTATGTAGAATACGGATTTGGACTTATTTTTCACAAAAAATGGGGGGACATGACAGAAAATAACCATAAAAGATGGCTGTAGAAGCTTGGTATGCGTTAAGTAGTGTTTGAAATCAACCTCGAACAACTGAGGGCCATCTGAAGAACCCTTTAACATATTAGCATCAAACTTACCCATAAATTTTGCTAAATAACCTTCAAATAAGTAAAAAAAAACAAATAAAACCTTCCCCGGAGCTCATACCCACGGATAGTCACTGGCTTAACTTATCTTTTATGTAGAATACGGATTTGGACTTATTTTTCACAAAAAATGGGGGGACATGACAGAAAATAACCATAAAAGATGGCTGTAGAAGCTTGGTATGCGTTAAGTAGTGTTTGAAATCAACCTCGAACAACTGAGGGCCATCTGAAGAACCCTTTAACATATTAGCATCAAACTTACCCATAAATTTTGCTAAATAACCTTCAAATAAGTAAAAAAAAACAAATAAAACCTTCCCCGGAGCTCATACCCACGGATAGTCACTGGCTTAACTTATCTTTTATGTAGAATACGGATTTGGACTTATTTTTCACAAAAAATGGGGGGACATGACAGAAAATAACCATAAAAGATGGCTGTAGAAGCTTGGTATGCGTTAAGTAGTGTTTGAAATCAACCTCGAACAACTGAGGGCCATCTGAAGAACCCTTTAACATATTAGCATCAAACTTACCCATAAATTTTGCTAAATAACCTTCAAATAAGTAAAAAAAAACAAATAAAACCTTCCCCGGAGCTCATACCCACGGATAGTCACTGGCTTAACTTATCTTTTATGTAGAATACGGATTTGGACTTATTTTTCACAAAAAATGGGGGGACATGACAGAAAATAACCATAAAAGATGGCTGTAGAAGCTTGGTATGCGTTAAGTAGTGTTTGAAATCAACCTCGAACAACTGAGGGCCATCTGAAGAACCCTTTAACATATTAGCATCAAACTTACCCATAAATTTTGCTAAATAACCTTCAAATAAGTAAAAAAAAACAAATAAAACCTTCCCCGGAGCTCATACCCACGGATAGTCACTGGCTTAACTTATCTTTTATGTAGAATACGGATTTGGACTTATTTTTCACAAAAAATGGGGGGACATGACAGAAAATAACCATAAAAGATGGCTGTAGAAGCTTGGTATGCGTTAAGTAGTGTTTGAAATCAACCTCGAACAACTGAGGGCCATCTGAAGAACCCTTTAACATATTAGCATCAAACTTACCCATAAATTTTGCTAAATAACCTTCAAATAAGTAAAAAAAAACAAATAAAACCTTCCCCGGAGCTCATACCCACGGATAGTCACTGGCTTAACTTATCTTTTATGTAGAATACGGATTTGGACTTATTTTTCACAAAAAATGGGGGGACATGACAGAAAATAACCATAAAAGATGGCTGTAGAAGCTTGGTATGCGTTAAGTAGTGTTTGAAATCAACCTCGAACAACTGAGGGCCATCTGAAGAACCCTTTAACATATTAGCATCAAACTTACCCATAAATTTTGCTAAATAACCTTCAAATAAGTAAAAAAAAACAAATAAAACCTTCCCCGGAGCTCATACCCACGGATAGTCACTGGCTTAACTTATCTTTTATGTAGAATACGGATCTGGAATTATTTTTCACCCCAAAATGGGGGACATGGCAGAGAATAAACATGACTTGTTATGTAGCTATTGAACTGTTGTATAAATATCTAAATTTACACACAAAAAATATTAATAATCGCTTGAAATACAGGGTGTATTATATAATAAAATATGTTTTTACGAATTTCAACTTATATTTCCCAATTTTTTGTAAACGTTTCATTTCATATTAATTACCAACCATCTCTAAAATATATACTTAGTACTCCGGCAGTCACTACAGGGTGTATTTAAGGGCGAATCCCAATTTTTTTGTAATTATTTTAAAAAACGTATTAAAAAAATATTATAAATACCTTGTAAAGTAAAAGTAATGATTATCATGGTCGCAACGCCGGCCAAACATGAAAACCCAACTTGTTCCCAAACGAAATAAGTCAAAACCAAAATTTGTACGGGGATAGTCCAAAATGAATGAATCGGTTTAATCACGAAATCGAATCGATTAACGTCATTCGATAGTAAATCAACAACTCGATCGACTGCCGCTACTTCTAACGATTTATAATCCAATCTAATCACCTGAAAATCATCATCATCGTACATTTCATCTACAGGGTGTTGCACAACTCACTTTTCGATATAACAAACTACTGCACGCTATTCGAATCCTCATACCGATCGCTGACAGCCCGAGCTCGATATGATTTGACATAAAAGCTGTCAAAATTGACGTTACTATCAACATGGTGCTGTAAAAATACATTTTTTCGGCGTTTTTTTCGTTAAATTCTTCCCCAAATAAAGAAATGAGACGCGCCAAGATCAAAGGTTGGGTACATCTAAAAAAAATTTACGTATACCACCACGAAACGAAATACAACCGGCAACAATGCACGAGAATTATTATGTTGTTGTTACCGTATTAAAACGTTCGAAAAGAAGCAGAAAATTCCGTAGAACATAACCTCGAATAGGAAAGTTTTGACGATAGCTTTCAATAAACTGGGTTTTCTTTTCGATTGTTGACTTTTGACGATTTCCGATTTCCAGTTTTTTTGTAAACGATTTCCCAATACCTTGGAATCGTCTTCGTCGAAAACATCATAAAAATCGTGCAATTCTAGGTTAATTTCTCTTCGTTTTCTCATCAACGATATCATCCATCTGAAATTGGATCAATCTGTGATACGGGGTCCATGGAAAAGTACGAAAAAATCATTTCAAGGTCATATCAACATAAACGTTTAGAACATCCCCTGTAGGTTATCCTATTACTAAGAACCCTAATATAAATTCATTTTTGAATTGCTTTTATTTTTTTTTTAACGAAAAAAACTTACCCGAAAAATAGTTTATTGATAAAACCTGCATCTTTTTTTGGATTTTCATTTTTCGATTCAACTTTTTCTGTATCCATTTTCGAACAACTTCTGTTAGTCTAATAACGAATTAATTTGTTTGAACTAAGAAATTTTGTTTAGTTAAAGATAGTGTATGCCATTAGGGCGTAGTTTTTGTTAGATATGGCACGCAAAACAAACCAGACAGTGGCGGGGTACAAAAAATTTAATCTGTATATAGTTTTAGTTTTATATGGCGATTTTACGTCGAAAATATGCATTTTTATAAAAAAAATATAAGGACATAAATTGTAGGAAATTTTATCTACTTTAATTTTGCTTATATACGTTTTTTTCGTAAAATGAATAGGAAAGGAAATATTGTCAAAAAACTACTATTAGAACATCACTACTCTATTTTTTTAAAATATTTTTGCATACAATAATTTAAATAATAAAAAAATATTACTATGACTTTAAATAACAATAAAATAAAACTATTATAAATAATAATATCGAAAAAATCCATTAATTAACATCGATATAAAAGTGCTGCCATCTACTGAACTATGGAGTATAAATAAAATAATGACATTTGCTTTATTAATCTGTAATTATAACGAGAAGGTTTGACTACTATACTATAGATGGCGTACGTAATAATTATTTTAGAATTAATTCAATTTATAGGCTAAAACTATTACGTTTTTGAAATATAACATTTTTATATATAATTATTCGTATTCATGTCGGTTTTTGGTATATTTTAAACTAAATTTATTAAAAAATTTGAAAAGAAATTTACAATTCCAAATACTGATAGTTCGGGCATTTATAAACAGATGGCGCTAGTGTATTTGTGTTAAAATTATTAAGACAAATTATTTTACGTAGTACTAATTAAAGATAAAGATTGGATTAAGTTTTCTTTTAATTTTATAGAATATATTGAAATGCATTTGTATTAAGAAAATTATTTACAACAAATTCCAAATAACGACGGTAAAGCTACTGAACAATAGGCGGCGCTAGTATCTAATTTGTTTAAAAATGATTATTTATAAATATTCATAAATTGCTTCTACGATTGTGATTCTTACACCTAATTAAATACGTAATATTATACGTACGAGGTGTTGTAAGCACTTTTTATGAAATATACAGGGGTAATTAAAAAATAACATACCAAACCATTAACTGACTTATTAATGCTTTTTTTTTGTTTTAAATGTTGTCTATTTCTATTAAGAATTCGTTAATTTTAAGTACTAATATCATAGCTGATCTTCATCTCAAATATAATACAGGGAAAGTTGAAATTGATAATATTTTTCAACTCGAGTTAAATAAATGATTTTAACTTATTATTTCCGCCATTTTGTTATGAATTAATGCTTCCGGAATGTATCACGTGATTTGTTGATAAAATTTTTGATCTCATATAAATAGTTTCGTTTACTTTCCATTCCCCTTCAGAGTTAAAACAATTATAGTAAATATCTCCGAAAATATTGATCCTAGAGAAAAAATTTTTTAACAAAAAATAAAGTTCATGGAAAGATATACAAAAAAGGTTCTATACATTTTTTACGTAAATCTATTATTTTGGCTGTTATGACCCAAAATACCCCGTAAGGAGAATATGGTAAAAAAATCGGTTTTAAAAAAATTTTTTTTCGATAAAATCATTTGTTATGTGTCTGTGTTTTATTATCTGGTATCGATTTTGTTCTTTTTTCTCGTTTAGTCGGTAGATGAAACCAGCTCTAGTCGCCCGCCTCTTTTTATTTGTATTTATTCGTTATCGACATTCTTCGGGTACGTGACGCTTTTTTGGTTGTACCAATATGTTTGTACGACTCACCACACACGATTATTTCTATAAAAAAGGCATTTACGTACATCTTCAACTCCAATACGTGTTCTCTCAAATTGATTAACTATTACTTTAATAAAATAAAACCGGCAACACTGTAACTTATAACTATTGGAAATCAGGACAGGTTTTATTAGGTTAGGTTAGTGTTTATTATATTTACACAGAATCGAATGAATATTTTGGTAATTTATCATGATTAGTATACATAACGTCATTTTTTATATTTAAATATTTATTAGTTCACTCGTAATTATATAAATATTAATTATAATCACCTTTATAACCATAAATTAGTTCATGCTTTGTTGCCTAGCTTACCTCTACTTCAAACATAATCAGAAATACTGCAGACGACGACAAAATTTGTTGTTGTAAAATCAATTCCTAACAAAATATAATTTTTTTAATGTAGTTTGTTTCATTATTTTTCTATTTATCACTAGATTTTATTCACTAAATGTTTTAGAAGTTTCGTTCATTAAAAGATGGTTACCATTTTATAGTCACGTCACCTCTTCTTCTTTTTTATCTACCCAGCATGAAACACGTATTATAAATTTTTGAGGTTGGTGCGCAGTCACTATATCGCTAAAAAAATAACTTATCAAAATGTTTTTCTTTAATTCTAAATTCAAAAATCATTCCAAAATATCCCGATTACCTCTACTTGTTTAATTATAAAGTAACAATAACAGGAAATAAGGATAAAATTTGATTAGGATTGATTGTCGTTACAGCATTTATAATATTTATTAGATTATTTTGAGTTTATATTATTTACAATACAATATAGATATTTTATCTTTTCGTAGTAATAACCAGATGAATATCATAATATAAAAATAATCTGACTCATTCATAAAAAGTGATGATGTCAACTTGTAACGATGTTACGAATTAGAGACCGGCGTTACTTTATAACCGTTATTGCGGAACTGCTTATGACGAATTTATTTTAAAAAATAAATGAAATAGTATTTACATTATAGTTGCAAGTACTAGTGCTAGCACATTATATTTCTTCTATGATTGATAAATAATAGATGATGACGCAATTTATACAACAACGGAATTAGACTAAGAAAAATCACTATAATGATTAAAGTAGAGAAAAATGAAAATTGTTCTTATGATTTTCAATAGTATGTAATTATATTTTACTATTTATTAATACCTTATCTGTATAATGTTTCGGAAATAACGGTTTAATAGTTAACATTTATCACCCACCTCTAATTTCATAAAAAGATCAGATAACCGAAAATGGCGTTCTACTTGTCGGGTCACTTTTTAATATTTGTTCATTGTTTACAATATAGACAAAAAACTTGTTGGTTCTATGTGTATATATTTGAATTCAATATTTTTCTCCTATAAATATTTTACAATTGAAAACCGTGTCCGTAAATAACCGAAGTAAACCGATCGTGTAAAACGTGTTCATATTTTACAATTGAAAACCGTGTACGTAAATAACCGAAGTAAACCGATCGTGTAAAACGTGTTCAAGAAGTACATTCATTTTTGTTTGTTTTATTGTTTAAAATATGACAAAAAACAACGAAATACGAATCCTGTTTCTATAAATATATAAAATAAAATTGAATTTTTTTGGTAATAAGCATCTTAAATAGCATAAAATTTACATTTCAACGCTGATACGTAAATAGCCGAACATACCCGATCGATTATAATATTTTCGAGAATGAAATGATTAATTTATGTAAGATCCGTTTTGGAACCGAAGCGAAACAACAAAATTTAACGTATTTACCAGGAAGTTTATAATTGCAGTATTGTTCCGTGATATACGAGGTAGATAATCATTTCCAAGAATCACCACTACACTCAAGGTTCAATTATATCATCAGTGCATTAAATTTCCCCAATTTGGAATAATGCATACAGGGTGATACATTTATACTTGAAGTTTAGTAGTGGTTTTAATAAATATTTTTCTTAAATATTAATAAAGGATGAATTTGAATGTTTTTAATGTTATTTTTAGTTGGAAGTTTATGTATATATACAGTGTGATGTATAACTTATATAAAAATAAATTTGAATAGAATCGTTATTAATTGCATGTCGTTCGATGAAAAAATGAAAAAGTAATCATTGGGTAAATCCCACTGCGGTAATTATCGTTATAAAAATAAAATTGAAGTTTACGTGCTCGTTACTTGATTGATTCTTAGAATATTCTATTAACTAAGTAGCTACGTTCTAAAAATCTTGTATGTTAACTAGATTTAACCAGTTTAAACTTGAATCGTTTGAAAATATTCGATGAAATCGCGAATCAAACATACAATGGTTAGGTTAGAAGCAAATGTAGACGTCTTTGAATAATTGTTTGTTCAAAAATTTATTTAGTGATGGTAGCAAATTTTTCTACGGGAAAATTTAATTATACCGGGTTTGTGATATTATAGAATAGAACTGGTTACGTCAAAATGGGGGTGTATGTAGAAAAAATCGTTTTTTTTCAGCCGATTTCAACCCCAAACGACTAGTTTTTGAAACCCTGCAGGTTTGATTCTTTGCAGACTTGTTTAGGACGTGGGGCTTATGAATAATTCGAGTTTGTGACTTCGAGAACCGAACGCAACTTTTTAAAAATCGAAAAAACCTCGAAAAAATCGTTTTTTTCTTCAAAATTTTGACGATTTCAACCCCAAACGACTAGTTTTTGAAACCCTGCAGGTTTGATTCTTTGCAGACTTGTTTAGGACGTGGGGCTTATGAATAATTCGAGTTTGTGACTTCGAGAACCGAACGCAACTTTTTAAAAATCGAAAAAACCCCGAAAAAATCGTTTTTTCTTCAAAATTTTGACGATTTCAACCCCAAACGACTAGTTTTTGAAACCCTGCAGGTTTGATTCTTTGCAGACTTGTTTAGGACGTGGGGCTTATGAATAATTCGAGTTTGTGACTTCGAGAACCGAACGCAACTTTTTAAAAATCGAAAAAACCCCGAAAAAATCGTTTTTTCTTCAAAATTTTGACGATTTCAACCCCAAACGACTAGTTTTTGAAACCCTGCAGGTTTGATTCTTTGCAGATTTGTTTAGGACGTGGGGCTTATGAATAATTCGAGTTTGTGACTTCGAGAACCGAACGCAACTTTTTAAAAATCGAAAAAACCCCGAAAAAATCGTTTTTTCTTCAAAATTTTGACGATTTCAACCCCAAACGACTAGTTTTTGAAACCCTGCAGGTTTGATTCTTTGCAGACTTGTTTAGGACGTGGGGCTTATGAATAATTCGAGTTTGTGACTTCGAGAACCGAACGCAACTTTTTAAAAATCGAAAAAACCTCGAAAAAATCGTTTTTTCTTCAAAATTTTGACGATTTCAACCCCAAACGACTAGTTTTTGAAACCCTGCAGGTTTGATTCTTTGCAGACTTGTTTAGGACGTGGGGCTTATGAATAATTCGAGTTTGTGACTTCGAGAACCGAACGCAACTTTTTAAAAATCGAAAAAACCCCGAAAAAATCGTTTTTTCTTCAAAATTTTGACGATTTCAACCCCAAACGACTAGTTTTTGAAACCCTGCAGGTTTGATTCTTTGCAGACTTGTTTAGGACGTGGGGCTTATGAATAATTCGAGTTTGTGACTTCGAGAACCGAACGCAACTTTTTAAAAATCGAAAAAACCTCGAAAAAATCGTTTTTTCTTCAAAATTTTGACGATTTCAACCCCAAACGACTAGTTTTTGAAACCCTGCAGGTTTGATTCCTTGCAGACTTGTTTAGGACGTGGGGCTTATGAATAATTCGAGTTTGTGACTTCGAGAACCGAACGCAACTTTTTAAAAATCGAAAAAACCTCGAAAAAATCGTTTTTTCTTCAAAATTTTGACGATTTCAACCCCAAACGACTAGTTTTTGAAACCCTGCAGGTTTGATTCTTTGCAGACTTGTTTAGGACGTGGGGCTTATGAATAATTCGAGTTTGTGACTTCGAGAACCGAGCGCAACTTTTTAAAAATCGAAAAAACCTCGAAAAAATCGTTTTTTCTTCAAAATTTTGACGATTTCAACCCCAAACGACTAGTTTTTGAAACCCTGCAGGTTTGATTCTTTGCAGACTTGTTTAGGACGTGGGGCTTATGAATAATTCGAGTTTGTGACCTCGAGAACCGAACGCAACTTTTTAAAAATCGAAAAAACCCCGAAAAAATCGTTTTTTCTTCAAAATTTTGACGATTTCAACCCCAAACGACTAGTTTTTGAAACCCTACAGGTTTGATTCTTTGCAGACTTGTTTAGGACGTGGGGCTTATGAATAATTCGAGTTTGTGACTTCGAGAACCGAACGCAACTTTTTAAAAATCGAAAAAACCTCGAAAAAATCGTTTTTTTCTTCAAAATTTTGACGATTTCAACCCCAAACGACTAGTTTTTGAAACCCTGCAGGTTTGATTCTTTGCAGACTTGTTTAGGACGTGGGGCTTATGAATAATTCGAGTTTGTGACTTCGAGAACCGAACGCAACTTTTTAAAAATCGAAAAAACCTCGAAAAAATCGTTTTTTTCTTCAAAATTTTGACGATTTCAACCCCAAACGACTAGTTTTTGAAACCCTGCAGGTTTGATTCTTTGCAGACTTGTTTAGGACGTGGGGCTTATGAATAATTCGAGTTTGTGACTTCGAGAACCGAACGCAACTTTTTAAAAATCGAAAAAACCCCGAAAAAATCGTTTTTTCTTCAAAATTTTGACGATTTCAACCCCAAACGACTAGTTTTTGAAACCCTACAGGTTTGATTCTTTGCAGACTTGTTTAGGACGTGGGGCTTATGAATAATTCGAGTTTGTGACTTCGAGAACCGAACGCAACTTTTTAAAAATCGAAAAAACCTCGAAAAAATCGTTTTTTTCTTCAAAATTTTGACGATTTCAACCCCAAACGACTAGTTTTTGAAACCCTGCAGGTTTGATTCTTTGCAGACTTGTTTAGGACGTGGGGCTTATGAATAATTCGAGTTTGTGACTTCGAGAACCGAACGCAACTTTTTAAAAATCGAAAAAACCTCGAAAAAATCGTTTTTTTCTTCAAAATTTTGACGATTTCAACCCTAAAGGACCATTTTTAAGTACATTTTTTCAAAACTATTTATTGCTAGTTACATCTTAAGAACCCCTAAAAAATTGAAAAATATTAAAAAGTAAAGAAAACTCAATATAAGCGATTTTAAAGCTATAATTATCATCCCTTATACTTAAATCACCCTAACTTTGTAAATATTAATAATAACGAAAATATTTATAGAAGCATTTTTGTGTAAAATCGAAAGATCTACAACTTTCATCCGAAACTTTTTTTCCTAAGTTCAACCGTTTATTCAATATTTCAAAAAAACTGAATCAATTAACCGGAAATCCGAATTTCCTCGTACTATAACTTTTTAAATAATTCAATATACATATACTCAGGTTAAACACCTCACATCTATTGTTTTTTCTTCTTCTTATTCGCAGAATTCTAATTATTCAAATCACGACACACCATCCACTATTACGAGGGAACGTCCATCAATAATTATAAAAATAATTGACTGGAAATTTCTTCCAATTTATGTATCACTAATCACATCTAGATCCATCAGATTCTCGAAATTTCTAGAGTAACTAAACAAAAATGCATCAGTCGAACTGTAGGTTCGATAACAAATTGGAACAGGGCCGGCTTCACGATCTAAATAAATTTATTGTAATTTATTTAATACCCGCGTATATAACGTCGCATAAAAGTGGAAAAGGAAACGCAAAAAAATACACGAGATACATTTTTAATTATCCCATGGGTTTAAGCAAAAAAAAATCGAAGACAATGGGACTTGAAATGAAAGGAAACGTTGTACGTGCTTTTTATCAAAATGCCCATTAAAAATTCCAAGAAGTCTGATTGATGATGAGTTTCTCAATTCTAAACTTATGAACTATTTTTTTTTTCTATTTTACGAGGGTAAACGAATAAGTTCCCCACATAGAAAAAAGACATTTTAGAGAAATGTCAATAAAAGATGGTGGTTATTATTATAAGATGGCCGTTTTATATACTCCCAAACGTATTTCATAATAAACCGACGTACAGGGTGGGTAATAAAAACGATAAAGTTACCCTGAACTTTTTTTAAGATATCTCGGAACAGAAAAAAAATATCGACATGCGGTTTTCGCTATTTTTATGTTTATTTAGTTCGCTTTTAAAAAATCTAATCAAATTTTAAAGATTTTATTTAAATTAGTCGACGTAAATCGTATTATCTAAAATATATGAAACAACGCCCTCTAGCATTCACGTTACTAATTAAAATGGTTATAATTTATATATTTCGTATAATTGAACAAAAGCTCTTTCAAATAAAATCAAGTTTAGAAAAATCGGCTGAACAGAACCGGACTTACAGGCATTTTTTTATAACAAAGTTCCCACTCTCCCCCACTACTTATAGGAAGAGATTAACTAAAACTTATGATATCAAAAATACGCAGAATTTGGTAAAGAATTCGATTATCGTATATAAAGTACCACTTAATTGGGTAAATTTTCGAAAAAAATTGATTTTTTAATTTTATATTTTCAAAAACGCCTTCTAGTGGTTGACCCAAAATTCTGAAATAATCTCCACGTGTTTCTAGAGGCTATTTTTGTTTTAATTTTTTTTTCTCTGAAGCTATAACATAATCCGTTCCAAAGATATGGCCGTTTTTAATTGTCCACCCTGTATATTCACTTTAATTAAATCTTCAACTCTCGCCATTCGCGAAATCCAAAAATTTTTTTTTCTCTGAAGCTGTAACATAATCCGTTCCAGAGATATGGCCGTTTTTAAATGTCCACCCTGTATATTCACTTTAATTAAATCTTCAACTCTCGCCATTCGCGAAATCCAAAAATTTTTTTTTCTCTGAAGCTGTAACATAATCCGTTCCAGAGATATGGCCGTTTTTAATTGTCCACCCTGTATAATCACTTTAATTAAATCTTCAACTCTCGCCATTCGCGAAATCCAAAAATTTTTTTTTCTCTGAAGCTGTAACATAATCCGTTCCAGAGATATGGCCGTTTTTAAATGTCCACCCTGTATATTCACTTTAATTAAATTTTCAAATCTCGCCATTCGCGAAATCCAAAACATGTTTTTTTTCTCTGAAGCTGTAACATAATTCGTTCCAGAGATATGGCCGTTTTTAAATGTCCACCCTGTATATTCACTTTAATTAAATTTTCAACTCTCGCCATTCGCGAAATCCAAAAACTTTTTTTTTCTCTGAAGCTGTAACATAATCCGTTCCAAAGATATGGCCGTTTTTAATTGTCCACCCTGTATACTCACTTTAATTAAATTTTCAACTCTCGCCATTCGCGAAATCCAAAAACTTTTTTTTTCTCTGAAGCTGTAACATAATCCGTTCCAAAGATATGGCCGTTTTTAATTGTCCACTCTGTATACTCACTTTAATTAAATTTTCAAATCTCGCCATTCGCGAAATCCAAAACATGTTTTTTTTCTCTGAAGCTGTAACATAATCCGTTCCAAAGATATGGCCGTTTTTAAATGTCCACCCTGTATATTCACTTTAATTAAATTTTCAACTCTCGCCATTCGCGAAATCCAAAAACTTTTTTTTTCTCTGAAGCTGTAACATAATCCGTTCCAAAGATATGGCCGTTTTTAATTGTCCACTCTGTATACTCACTTTAATTAAATTTTCAAATCTCGCCATTCGCGAAATCCAAAACATGTTTTTTTTCTCTGAAGCTGTAACATAATCCGTTCCAAAGATATGGCCGTTTTTAAATGTCCACCCTGTATATTCACTTTAATTAAATTTTCAACTCTCGCCATTCGCGAAATCCAAAAACTTTTTTTTTATCTGAAGCTGTAACATAATCCGTTCCAAAGATATGGCCGTATTTAATTGTCCACCCTGTATACTCACTTTAATTAAATTTTCAACTCTCGCCATTCGCGAAATCCAAAAACTTTTTTTTTCTCTGAAGCTGTAACATAATCCGTTCCAAAGATATGGCCGTTTTTAATTGTCCACCCTGTATACTCACTTTAATTAAATTTTCAACTCTCGCCATTCGCGAAATCCAAAAATTTTTTTTTCTCTGAAGCTGTAACATAATCCGTTCCAAAGATATGGCCGTTTTTAATTGTCCACCCTGTATACTCACTTTAATTAAATTTTCAACTCTCGCCATTCGCGAAATCCAAAAACTTTTTTTTTCTCTGAAGCTGTAACATAATCCGTTCCAAAGATATGGCCGTTTTTAATTGTCCACCCTGTATAATCACTTTAATTAAATCTTCAACTCTCGCCATTCGCGAAATCCAAAAACTTTTTTTTTCTCTGAAGCTGTAACATAATCCGTTCCAAAGATATGGCCGTTTTTAATTGTCCACCCTGTATAATCACTTTAATTAAATCTTCAACTCTCGCCATTCGCGAAATCCAAAAACTTTTTTTTTCTCTGAAGCTGTAACATAATCCGTTCCAAAGATATGGCCGTTTTTAATTGTCCACCCTGTATAATCACTTTAATTAAATTTTCAACTCTCGCCATTCGCGAAATCCAAAAACTTTTTTTTTCTCTGAAGCTGTAACATAATCCGTTCCAAAGATATGGCCGTTTTTAATTGTCCACCCTGTATACTCACTTTAATTAAATTTTCAACTCTCGCCATTCGCGAAATCCAAAAACTTTTTTTTTCTCTGAAGCTGTAACATAATCCGTTCCAAAGATATGGCCGTTTTTAATTGTCCACCCTGTATAATCACTTTAATTAAATCTTCAACTCTCGCCATTCGCGAAATCCAAAAACTTTTTTTTTCTCTGAAGCTGTAACATAATCCGTTCCAAAGATATGGCCGTTTTTAATTGTCCACCCTGTATACTCACTTTAATTAAATTTTCAACTCTCGCCATTCGCGAAATCCAAAAACTTTTTTTTTCTCTGAAGCTGTAACATAATCCGTTCCAAAGATATGGCCGTTTTTAATTGTCCACCCTGTATAATCACTTTAATTAAATCTTCAACTCTCGCCATTCGCGAAATCCAAAAACTTTTTTTTTCTCTGAAGCTGTAACATAATCCGTTCCAAAGATATGGCCGTTTTTAATTGTCCACCCTGTATAATCACTTTAATTAAATCTTCAACTCTCGCCATTCGCGAAATCCAAAAACTTTTTTTTTCTCTGAAGCTGTAACATAATCCGTTCCAAAGATATGGCCGTTTTTAATTGTCCACCCTGTATACTCACTTTAATTAAATTTTCAACTCTCGCCATTCGCGAAATCCAAAAACTTTTTTTTTCTCTGAAGCTGTAACATAATCCGTTCCAAAGATATGGCCGTTTTTAATTGTCCACCCTGTATAATCACTTTAATTAAATCTTCAACTCTCGCCATTCGCGAAATCCAAAAACTTTTTTTTTCTCTGAAGCTGTAACATAATCCGTTCCAAAGATATGGCCGTTTTTAATTGTCCACCCTGTATAATCACTTTAATTAAATCTTCAACTCTCGCCATTCGCGAAATCCAAAAATTTTTTTTTTCTCTGAAGCTGTAACATAATCCGTTCCAGAGATATGGCCGTTTTTAATTGTCCACCCTGTATAATCACTTTAATTAAATCTTCAACTCTCGCCATTCGCGAAATCCAAAAACTTTTTTTTTCTCTGAAGCTGTAACATAATCCGTTCCAAAGATATGGCCGTTTTTAATTGTCCACCCAGTATACTCACTTTAATTAAATTTTCAACTCTCGCCATTCGCGAAATCCAAAAATTTTTTTTTTCTCTGAAGCTGTAACATAATCCGTTCCAAAGATATGGCCGTTTTTAATTGTCCACCCAGTATACTCACTTTAATTAAATTTTCAACTCTCGCCATTCGCGAAATCCAAAAATTTTTTTTTTCTCTGAAGCTGTAACATAATCCGTTCCAGAGATATGGCCGTTTTTAATTGTCCACCCTGTATAATCACTTTAATTAAATCTTCAACTCTCGCCATTCGCGAAATCCAAAAACTTTTTTTTTCTCTGAAGCTGTAACATAATCCGTTCCAAAGATATGGCCGTTTTTAATTGCCAACCCAGTATACTCACTTTAATTAAATTTTCAACTCTCGCCATTCGCGAAATCCAAAAACTTTTTTTTTCTCTGAAGCTGTAACATAATCCGTTCCAAAGATATGGCCGTTTTTAATTGTCCACCCTGTATACTCACTTTAATTAAATTTTCAACTCTCGCCATTCGCGAAATCCAAAAACTTTTTTTTTCTCTGAAGCTGTAACATAATCCGTTCCAAAGATATGGCCGTTTTTAATTGTCCACCCTGTATACTCACTTTAATTAAATTTTCAACTCTCGCCATTCGCGAAATCCAAAAATTTTTTTTTCTCTGAAGCTGTAACATAATCCGTTCCAAAGATATGGCCGTTTTTAATTGTCCACCCTGTATACTCACTTTAATTAAATTTTCAACTCTCGCCATTCGCGAAATCCAAAAACTTTTTTTTTCTCTGAAGCTGTAACATAATCCGTTCCAAAGATATGGCCGTTTTTAATTGTCCACCCTGTATAATCACTTTAATTAAATCTTCAACTCTCGCCATTCGCGAAATCCAAAAACTTTTTTTTTCTCTGAAGCTGTAACATAATCCGTTCCAAAGATATGGCCGTTTTTAATTGTCCACCCAGTATACTCACTTTAATTAAATTTTCAACTCTCGCCATTCGCGAAATCCAAAAATTTTTTTTTTCTCTGAAGCTGTAACATAATCCGTTCCAGAGATATGGCCGTTTTTAATTGTCCACCCTGTATAATCACTTTAATTAAATCTTCAACTCTCGCCATTCGCGAAATCCAAAAACTTTTTTTTTCTCTGAAGCTGTAACATAATCCGTTCCAAAGATATGGCCGTTTTTAATTGTCCACCCAGTATACTCACTTTAATTAAATTTTCAACTCTCGCCATTCGCGAAATCCAAAAATTTTTTTTTTCTCTGAAGCTGTAACATAATCCGTTCCAGAGATATGGCCGTTTTTAATTGTCCACCCTGTATAATCACTTTAATTAAATCTTCAACTCTCGCCATTCGCGAAATCCAAAAACTTTTTTTTTCTCTGAAGCTGTAACATAATCCGTTCCAGAGAAATGGCCGTTTTTAATTGTCCACCCTGTATATTCACTTTAATTAAATCTTCAACTCTCGCCATTCGCGAAATCCAAAAATTTTTTTTTCTCTGAAGCTGTAACATAATCCGTTCCAGAGATATGGCCGTTTTTAATTGTCCACCCTGTATACTCACTTTAATTAAATTTTCAACTCTCGCCATTCGCGAAATCCAAAAATTTTTTTTTTCTCTGAAGCTGTAACATAATCCGTTCCAGAGATATGGCCGTTTTTAAATGTCCACCCTGTATATTCACTTTAATTAAATTTTCAACTCTCGCCATTCGCGAAATCCAAAAATTTTTTTTTTCTCTGAAGCTGTAACATAATCCGTTCCAGAGATATGGCCGTTTTTAATTGTCCACCCTGTATAATCACTTTAATTAAATCTTCAACTCTCGCCATTCGCGAAATCCAAAAACTTTTTTTTTCTCTGAAGCTGTAACATAATCCGTTCCAAAGATATGGCCGTTTTTAATTGTCCACCCAGTATACTCACTTTAATTAAATTTTCAACTCTCGCCATTCGCGAAATCCAAAAATTTTTTTTTTCTCTGAAGCTGTAACATAATCCGTTCCAAAGATATGGCCGTTTTTAATTGTCCACCCAGTATACTCACTTTAATTAAATCTTCAACTCTCGCCATTCGCGAAATCCAAAAACTTTTTTTTCTCTGAAGCTGTAACATAATCCGTTCCAGAGAAATGGCCGTTTTTAATTGTCCACCCTGTATATTCACTTTAATTAAATCTTCAACTCTCGCCATTCGCGAAATCCAAAAATTTTTTTTTCTCTGAAGCTGTAACATAATCCGTTCCAGAGATATGGCCGTTTTTAATTGTCCACCCTGTATACTCACTTTAATTAAATTTTCAACTCTCGCCATTCGCGAAATCCAAAAATTTTTTTTTTCTCTGAAGCTGTAACATAATCCGTTCCAGAGATATGGCCGTTTTTAAATGTCCACCCTGTATATTCACTTTAATTAAATTTTCAACTCTCGCCATTCGCGAAATCCAAAAATTTTTTTTTTCTCTGAAGCTGTAACATAATCCGTTCCAGAGATATGGCCGTTTTTAATTGTCCACCCTGTATAATCACTTTAATTAAATCTTCAACTCTCGCCATTCGCGAAATCCAAAAACTTTTTTTTTCTCTGAAGCTGTAACATAATCCGTTCCAAAGATATGGCCGTTTTTAATTGTCCACCCAGTATACTCACTTTAATTAAATTTTCAACTCTCGCCATTCGCGAAATCCAAAAATTTTTTTTTTCTCTGAAGCTGTAACATAATCCGTTCCAAAGATATGGCCGTTTTTAATTGTCCACCCAGTATACTCACTTTAATTAAATCTTCAACTCTCGCCATTCGCGAAATCCAAAAACTTTTTTTTCTCTGAAGCTGTAACATAATCCGTTCCAGAGAAATGGCCGTTTTTAATTGTCCACCCTGTATATTCACTTTAATTAAATCTTCAACTCTCGCCATTCGCGAAATCCAAAAATTTTTTTTTCTGTGAAGCTGTAACATAATCCGTTCCAGAGATATGGCCGTTTTTAATTGTCCACCCTGTATACTCACTTTAATTAAATTTTCAACTCTCGCCATTTGCGAAATCCAAAAATTTTTTTTTCTCTGAAGCTGTAACATAATCCGTTCCAGAGATATGGCCGTTTTTAATTGTCCACCCTGTATATTCACTTTAATTAAATTTTCAACTCTCGCCATTCGTGAAATCCAAAAACAAGAATCGATTCACATATTAATATTGCTATTTTTTTAATTTTTTTAAAATCCCCTTCCAGACGTGCTCCAAAAAAACCACGAGTCCGGTCCTGTCGAAATTTCGCTCTTATCCGCGTATTTGTAATGGATTTTGTTACTAAGATCTTGTAAATAAAAAAAGAAACACGTTTACGATTAAATATAATTTTGACTTCCACTGTATATTCACTTGTAGCTACGAATTTTATTTTATTCGATGTTTTTGCAAATTTTCTAATCATTCTAACAAACATTGCGTGATGGTGATGGTTTAATGGTATTCCAAGAACCGATGGCTAACACATAAACAAGCATAAGCTAAATTACAGACGCTGCTTCAGTTTATTTTTCGAGGTTATGTTTGGTTTACCATAACAATGTAAACATACCGATATGGAATTCTCGTTATTGAGATGACGTGTATCAATTTTATGCCATGATTAAATTGAATTACTGGGAGAACTTTTAGAAATTTTTATAATTGTAAGTAAATAAGTTGGTACTAGCTGTGATCTCATCCGATAGGGTCAAGGTCATCATTCTTAATTATATTTGCTCTTCTTCTTACTTTAATAGTTTTAGGAACGATTTCTTCTTCTTTTTTTTTGGTGTAATGTTATGTTTACTTATTTCTTATCGTTTGTTACTTGCTTTGTGATGTTAACTAAGAAAAATTAGTACTGGTTATCTCTATAATTAAAAAAAATTTATGACAATTGACATTTACGGCTTTAATGCTGATTTCTCTTTTATTTTTGATCGTACACAAAAATTGCAAACATCAAAATTGAAGGGAATTTTACGCTCTATAACGTGATGGACTCAGTTTTTTTTTAAAACATGTTTCGGCTTCGATTTTTTCAAAAATGAATATGAAAATTTGAAAATTGTTTATTTATATGGGAAATATGGTATAACTGACTAAATCAAATTGATTTTTCGTAGAAATATAGAGGAAATGTTTCTAAAGAAGTTGATGTTTGCAAATTTCGAAAATTCAAAATGGCGGCTACGTAATTCCCGGTAGTATCCTGTCACTTTGACTTTCATTATCTCCGCTTGTATTGATCATATTGAAGAAATTTTTTTTCCAAAATATGTTATTTCTAAAAACTATTATCTTGAAATTAAAAATTGAATTCCACATTAATTTTTCTAAAACTTAACATGAAAAAACTAAAAAAAATATCTTTCAAGTTTGAGTGTTAAAAAAGTATATAATTATTTTTTTGTAAATATTTTTTGATATTGTCTATCAAACTACAACTCTTTCTCTATCCATTCCAGAAAACCGTATCTCGAAATCGTGAATATTAAAGAAATCAATAAACATTGAAAAAAATATATATAAATCCAGTTTAAGCGGTCGCCATTTTGAATTTTTAAAAATTTTCATAATAATTTCCTCTCTATTTCCAAGCTGAGCTTTTTTCTGTTAGTTTTTTATTTGTTTACGTAAATTCAGTTCGATAAATCCACTCTGAATTAGTTATAACCAAACTATGTACAAATGACGTAATATCTGTCAAAATTTTATACCAATATGGCGTTCTATACAACCGGACACGTATTTAAAAACAAATTATGGTTAATCGGAAACCCACGCCGCGTTCCCATGAAATTAAAGAAAACAATACCCATAGAAAATGTACTAACTAGAAAGTCTACTTAATCGTCCATCCATGGTGCGTGAGAAAACGAACTTAAAATAATTGTCATACAATGCAAAATTTCTAAACAATGTTGTTTTCTTAGTAACGCATTTTAACGATAACTGCTTAATTCCTTCCCGCCTTTTTTACGTAAACAACCGATTAGAAACGTTATTTTGCATCCATCCGGTATACCATACATACTGTATTAACCGCTTCATGGAATTCATTAATATCAGACACGAAACTACAACAGTTTTTATTTCACGAAATAAAAGCGTAAATCTACTGGTTTATAACAAAAAAAAAATATCATATAACTAAATCCTATAATTTCGAATTCGATTTTGGAAGATTAATTGTACCGTGACTCATAGTAGCAGGTAATTGACCATGAGAACACAAAAGAGAAGTTTCACAAATATGCAGACAAGTCCGAACAAGACGTTGCCGACAGAACATCTTGTAACTAATTTGTTTTTGTATATTCATTATTATAAAATCATTTAAATGTATAATTATATTAATAATTCTAATCAAATTTAAATTATATATTATTTCGATCACATAAAACAATTCAATCATTTGACGTATACTAACAAAATCTATTGTTCTATGATATTAGTATTATTAATACAACGTTGCCATGTTAATTATTTGAACAATTCATATAGTAAATTCGTGATACCAAATTATTTTTTTAACGAAGTTAAATTAAAGTAAAAACTATTAAAAAAATATGTTTATCACTATTTTAGTGTATAAAGTAATTATCAATTTATTATTTAGGGTTTAAAATGACTTAGTTTTTATTCATAATACCTTATTCGAGTTCCATCATTTATTTTGTTCTATCGCTTTGCGTCGGTTATCAATTTATATACGTGAGAAAACTTATAAACTTCCTTCTTTAATACGTAAATATCTATTTTATATTTTTTTCCCAATTAATAATAAGTGGATAGTTACTGAAAAATTTTAATATGCGGCAACGCTGTTCAGGTAAACCGAAGTGAACAAAACGAGCTCCGTATCTACGCGAAATCGCAACATACCCACAGAGCCAGCGGACATTTGTTAACAGTAGGCTTTGGATGTTACGGCGGGAAAGTGTCAGTGCCGAAAGTAATAGTTGAACGTGAATGTTTTTTGAAGACATGGAAAAATGATTTGAAATTTCGCGTGATTTTATTTTGGTTTTACACAAAATTCGTGAAACGGTTTTTTATATTCCTCAACAACATGGCCGCTTTCGTATTTACTTTCGTGTTTTTTGTTTTAATTCGCTGTAATGTTGCGTTTTATAATTATTGTGATAAAAATATTTTCGATGCTAATGGTGACGAAATGGCATTCACAAAAGAAGCTAATTATAGAGAGTTTGCAGTTGTTGGCAGTTTGAAAGCTCTACATTGCTGTGCTAAGGAATATCAAACTATAGAATGGTAAGAATTTATCATCAATAGTAAATTAATTAGCCGAATCGTCATTTTCGACGGGTAAATTACCTATAAAAACAATTATCTACAAACGTTTATATTTTTAACTGATAAAAATCAGATAATAAATTATTTTTATATGATTTAAATACTAGGAATCATTTTAATCAGATACCTAATTCTCTGTAAAGTTTTTTATGTAATTTTAGTTAAATGTATATTTATATAAACTTTGTATTTCTAATTTTTGTCTAATTTATCATACGTGAAGATTTTTAATACAAAATTTGTTTCTATTGAACCGAATTTACATATAAACAAATGCCCGCGTATATCACGCAGCGGAGTAGTGTCGAATTGTTTCTAACACGACAGTGCCGTATTCAGGATCACTTGAACAAATAATTGAAATATGTTTATAATTAAAAAAAAGTTATAATATTACTTAGATATATAAATTTTGATACGTGTCGTTTAAATATTTTATACCTGTCGACACGAAAGCAGTTGTGTTAGATGATAAAAAACACGATGTATTCGTAACTAAAACCCATAAAAATAACCTTAAAACATGTCTAACCGGCACCGGGTCGTTTTCTTCAGATTAATCACCTCGTGACAACTCATGTTCGTACGTACCTTCCATTTCTATTTCGTTATCTGCGATACCCATCGAAACGGCCCACCGCAACGATCCATTCTTATGGGAATGGTTAAACTCGAACGGGCGGTCAAAAAAAAATGTTGATGTTATCGAAAATTTCGAGGTTTCATTCACAAAACACCGACCACTACAAATTTTCGTCTGTATTTTTTTTTGTGATTTCGATTTTATAAATTATAAACAAGAATTTTGTATCTATAATTTTTTTTTTCGATCTACCGACGTTTTTCGAACTCCTCGTATTAAAAATACCCTTTTTACAGAAATTTAGCACAAATTTGATCACAATTTTTTAGTATTTCCACAGCTTTTTGGAATTTCAAATTTCGTTTCATAACTTCTAATTTTATGTCGCCTTGTATAATGACGAAAAAGCTTTTTTATTTTTTTTATGATAATATCAACGTTCCTTTTATGATTTTTTTATATTACAACGTTGCCATTCCACAACTGTAAATATTATGAATTTATATAATGTTATTTTACGAAAAAAAATTACTTTAACTTTGACCCTGTATATTTCTCGCAAATATAAAATTGGAAGGATCTACAAAATACAGTCACTTAGACACACATTTTCTCAATTGATTTATACCAAAAATAAATCGTTATCTCGAATTTTTTCGAAAATATGGTATTTTTTATACAAGCATGTCAAATTTTTTCAAATTTCCGAATTTTTTGACCTAATTGAAAACACATTTTTATGGCGAAAATATGAGAAAAAACCATGGTGTAATATGTATTTTTGTCAGAAAAATTGAAAATCCATATTAATTTCCGAATCAAAAGTATAGTTTTCCGGAAAATCTAATTTTCATAAATTACACTCGATTTTCCACGTTTTTTTCGAGCAAAGTCTTATTTGGGCGTTAAAGGAAAGCGGAACAGGGAAAATGTGAATGATTTAAAGTGAAAAAAATTTTTGTTTCAATCTCAAATCGATTTAAATAATTAAAATAATTTGTAAAACCCCTCGATACGACCCTGTCGTTAACCAGGTAGATACGAGGGATCTATAACGAAAAATTAAAGTCATAGATGCAAAATCTACGGTTAAATATTATGATAATAAATATCGAGCACGTCTATGTCGATCAGATCCTTTGTTTTAAAAAATAATTTGGAGAATCGGTTTACGGCGGTAATTTTCTGAGAAAATCGATTTCTACGAAATTTTAAACGAGATCTCGCAGACTAAATTCATTTCGTGTTATAATCGATATGAATTATTTCATTTGAATTACTAATAGTTTTTTATATCAGTATATTAATGTACTCGCATTCATATACGAGGTACCGTCAAAAAATACTATGTTCTTAATTTATTTTGAATTGAATCCAATTTTGTTCGAAACTGTCAAAAAACGTGTTTTCCATGTACCGAATAAAGACTTTTTGACGCTGTTTGTGCGACACAAGTCGGATTTTTAGGTTAACCAACCAACTTTTTCTCAAGATATGACCCCTAGAGACTTTTTATTCGTTCCTAACCTCAAAGTTTCATTGGAAAGACAAAGATTCACATTAGACGCGTACGAATAGAAAAAAAAAACGGTTTCGTTATGTTCGATGAGAGTCCCAAAATACCAATAATAATTTTTGACTTATTCTCAGCCATATTTAAACACGGCCACATTGTAGACAGATGACCTTTTGGTGTAGTAAATTCGTCCAGATAGTAGATAGATGGCCTTTTCATGTAGTAAATTCGGCCAGATGGTAAATAGGTGAACTTTTGATGTAGTAAATTCGGCCAAATTGTAGACAGATGACCTTTTGGTGTAGTAAATTCGTCCAGATAGTAGATAGATGGTTTTTTTATGTAGTAAATTCGGCCAGATGGTAAATAGGTGAACTTTTGATGTAGTAAATTCGGCCAAATTGTAGACAGATGACCTTTTGGTGTAGTAAATTCGTCCAGATAGTAGATAGATGGCCTTTTCATGTAGTAAATTCGGCCAGATGGTAAATAGGTGAACTTTTGATGTAGTAAATTCGGCCAAATTGTAGACAGATGACCTTTTGGTGTAGTAAATTCGTCCAGATAGTAGATAGATGGTCTTTTCATGTAGTAAATTCGGCCAGATGGTAAATAGGTGAACTTTTGATGTAGTAAATTCGTCCAGATTGTAGATAGATGGCCTTTTCATGTAGTAAATTCGGCCAGATGGTAAATAGGTGAACTTTTGATGTAGTAAATTCGGCCAGATGGTAAATAGGTGAACTTTTGATGTAGTAAATTCGGCCAAATTGTAGACAGATGACCTTTTGGTGTAGTAAATTCGTCCAGATAGTAGATAGATGGTTTTTTTATGTAGTAAATTCGGCCAGATGGTAAATAGGTGAACTTTTGATGTAGTAAATTCGGCCAAATTGTAGACAGATGACCTTTTGGTGTAGTAAATTCGTCCAGATTGTAGATAGATGGCCTTTTCATGTAGTAAATTCGGCCAGATGGTAAATAGGTGAACTTTTGATGTAGTAAATTCGGCCAGATGGTAAATAGGTGAACTTTTGATGTAGTAAATTCGGCCAAATTGTAGACAGATGACCTTTTGGTGTAGTAAATTCGTCCAGATTGTAGATAGATGGCCTTTTCATGTAGTAAATTCGGCCAGATGGTAAATAGGTGAACTTTTGATGTAGTAAATTCGGCCAAATTGTAGACAGATGACCTTTTGGTGTAGTAAATTCGTCCAGATTGTAGATAGATGGCCTTTTCATGTAGTAAATTCGGCCAGATGGTAAATAGGTGAACTTTTGATGTGGTAAATTCGGCCAAATTGTAGACAGATGACCTTTTGGTGTAGTAAATTCGTCCAGATAGTAGATAGATGGTCTTTTCATGTAGTAAATTCGGCCAGATGGTAAATAGGTGAACTTTTGATGTGGTAAATTCGGCCAAATTGTAGACAGATGACCTTTTGGTGTAGTAAATTCGTCCAGATAGTAGATAGATGGCCTTTTCATGTAGTAAATTCGGCCAGATGGTAAATAGGTGAACTTTTGATGTAGTAAATTCGGCCAAATTGTAGACAGATGACCTTTTGGTGTAGTAAATTCGTCCAGATAGTAGATAGATGGTTTTTTTATGTAGTAAATTCGGCCAGATGGTAAATAGGTGAACTTTTGATGTAGTAAATTCGGCCAAATTGTAGACAGATGACCTTTTGGTGTAGTAAATTCGTCCAGATAGTAGATAGATGGCCTTTTCATGTAGTAAATTCGGCCAGATGGTAAATAGGTGAACTTTTGATGTAGTAAATTCGGCCAAATTGTATACAGATGACCTTTTGATGTGGTAAATTCGGCCAGATAGTAAATAGGCGAAATAAACAATATAGTGTTCGTATATTTATCTACGGTCTACTTTCTAACTACGTATTTATTTATTTATAGTCGCAAGTTTTGCTATAAAAATATAATATTTATGAGGTTGCAGCATCTGCTTAATTTCTGCGAATTTCAGTAATTGCATATCATGTTTCAAATGAATTATGGAAAGTTCAGCAGTTAATTTATAAACTTGAAACGGTGTTTCGTCTATAAAATCACTCATTTTGTTGTAAAAATTCTTTAAATTAACGATTCGTGTATACAGTGTGTCCCTGAATAGATATAACGATGAAAATTTGCCGGGTGAGATTTTTATTTCTTGAAATTCGGTCCTGTTCGATTCGGACATTAATTTGATAATTCAGTACTTCGAAATTTGAGAAAAATCTATTTTGTTTTACGGTAAAGTGATGTATACGAGGGACGGTTCGAAAAGTACCTGGTTCAACCAATAATTGCGGGTAGCAGTTTTTTTGTTTGACACCGAGCCATTTTTAGAGATAAATAATAATCTGGGGGGGCTAAATCTCGCGAATAGGGTGCATGAAAACATAAAGATAAACAAGTTTTTTCGTGTTTACAAATTCACTGTCAAACAAACCAGGAATCACCCTCGTACATTATATACTGTTATATAAATGTTTGGATGGGGGGTTGACCTTATTTTTTTTTGGTAAAAAAATTCGTTCATTTTCTTCTATTTTGTTTATTTTTTCGACGAATTTAAAATAAAATTGAAATCTGAGTTTGAAAATCGAAATTTCAAAACTTTTTTCGTCATTAACAAAACCCAATTAAACTGTGTTTGTTTTACTTATCTGGGGACATCTTGTATATATAATATATGCTTTGATTAAAATAAAACGTTTTTAAAGCCATTTCGACAGTTTACTTCAATTTTTTTTATACAGGGTATAAAAATAAAGTGTCCAGAAACGATATATTTTGGTATTTAATTCAAGCTTCTGCATTCCGGGCTTGAGACGGTTCTGTATCATAAGATTGTTTATATGTGTATAAGAGTGTATAAAAAAAGGAAATTTTTGGGAAAAAAACTTAATCTAACCTAATTTGGAAGTGGGATCCACCTTGTTTAAAAAAAAAACAAAAAAATTAATATAAATTGTTTGTTTCACTTATCTGGGGACATCTTGTATATATAGTATATGCGTTGATCAAAATAAAACGTTTTTAAAGCCATTTCGACAGTTTACTTCAATTTTTTTTATACAGGGTATAAAAATAAATTGTCCAGAAACGATATATTTTGGTATTTAATTCAAGCTTCTGCATTCCGGGCTTGAGACGGTTCTGTATCATAAGATTGTTTATATGTGTATAAGAGTGTATAAAAAAAGGAAATTTTTGGGAAAAAAACTTAATCTAACCTAATTTGGAAGTGGGATCCACCTTGTTTAAAAAAAAAACAAAAAAATTAATATAAATTGTTTGTTTCACTTATCTGGGGACATCTTGTATATATAGTATATGCGTTGATCAAAATAAAACGTTTTTAAAGCCATTTCGACAGTTTACTTCAATTTTTTTTATACAGGGTATAAAAATAAATTGTCCAGAAACGATATATTTTGGTATTTAATTCAAGCTTCTGCATTCTGGGCTTGAGACGGTTCTGTATCATAAGATTGTTTATATGTGTATAAGAGTGTATAAAAAAGGAAATTTTTGGGAAAAAAACTTAATCTAACCTAATTTGGAAGTGGGATCCACCTTGTTTAAAAAAAAAACAAAAAAATTAATATAAATTGTTTGTTTCACTTATCTGGGGACATCTTGTATATATAGTATATGCGTTGATCAAAATAAAACGTTTTTAAAGCCATTTCGACAGTTTACTTCAATTTTTTTTATACAGGGTATAAAAATAAATTGTCCAGAAACGATATATTTTGGTATTTAATTCAAGCTTCTGCATTCTGGGCTTGAGACGGTTCTGTATCATAAGATTGTTTATATGTGTATAAGAGTGTATAAAAAAGGAAATTTTTGGGAAAAAAACTTAATCTAACCTAATTTGGAAGTGGGATCCACCTTGTTTAAAAAAAAAACAAAAAAATTAATATAAATTGTTTGTTTCACTTATCTGGGGACATCTTGTATATATAGTATATGCGTTGATCAAAATAAAACGTTTTTAAAGCCATTTCGACAGTTTACTTCAATTTTTTTTATACAGGGTATAAAAATAAATTGTCCACAAACGATATATTTTACCTCAAGCTTCTGCATTCTGGGCTTGAGACGGTTCTGTGTCATAACTTCCATTTCGTTCGATATTTTCAAGTAGTACTTGAATGAAATAACCAAAATCCCATTGTACACATTCTACTAATACCTTTCACACTTTCAATTCGAAATTCCTCTTCACGGAAACACCGATAAATTAAAATAACTGTCAAAAACATTCACCCAAAGATGTCGACGCGTCCATTTTGTTACCTTCCCCCATTGTAAGCAGATCACCTTTTTTCTGGGAACAATTTCTTAACAAGCGAAATACCACTTCTCTTGAAACACCCAATTTCTTAAAATTAAACTTAGAAATCGACCGTTAAGACGAAATTAAAATTTTATTATCAATCACCGCAATCGATTCTGTTGATATTTGACAGGGTCGGACTAACTACATCATCGATTTAATCGATTACATATAAAACAATGCGGAAATACGAAACGTCGTATAAGATACGACGATATACAGTGTGTTTTAAAAAATCGGAACATAAATAATTTATTTTACGTAAATAATAAAAAGTTAAATATGAAATTAATAATAAAAAAAATGATAATTACATCTTTGAGAAAATACGAGGGCGATGTGATAGTTTTTTTGAAATACATGATTGGGTATATAAGTTTTTGATAGAATATGTCAAAATTACATATGAATTTGACAGTTTTAAGAAAATAATTTAAAAAACGCGTTTTTTTTTCAGTTTAAGCGTTATAAATATTTGTGAATTAAATTTTGAATTTTTTTTTAATGCCGTATATCAAACTACAACTTTTTCTCCGTCTATTACAAAAAACTGCGTTTTGAAATTGTTGGTAATAAGGTAATAAACAGCAATTGAAATAAAATATATAAAAATTCAAGTTACACGACCGCCAT
This sequence comes from Diorhabda sublineata, assembly GCF_026230105.1. Taxonomy (NCBI): domain Eukaryota; kingdom Metazoa; phylum Arthropoda; class Insecta; order Coleoptera; family Chrysomelidae; genus Diorhabda; species Diorhabda sublineata. Next base: position 36,943,811 of record NC_079478.1, read on the forward strand.
TTTGAATTTTCAAAATTTAAAAATTACTACTTTTTCAGGAACATTTCTTCAATATTTTTGTATCATATCAATTTTTTTTACTAATTTTTACTATACTTAATATATAAATGAAATTTTTTTTTTAATTTTGGCAAAATTGAGTGTGGTAATCAATTGTTTTCTAAATCTATATTCACCATGTAATAGAGCACAAAATTCCCTGCAAATTTGATATTAACAATTTTTTTCTACGATCAAAATTGAATAAAAAAATTCGTAAAAGTCTGAAATTTTCAAACGAAATTTTTGACTACACCTCGTACGTTCTAGGATTATTTCAAAACGTATATTGAAATTTATGATGGTTATACATCGATTTCACACAGATGTCTTTTATCTATTCAATTTCAACAATAGATTTCGTTTTACCCAAAATTTTGGTTTCTGTTGAAATTACATTTAAACCAGTGACGTACTCAGATTATTTCATAAATATCGTGATTTATTTAAAATAATTATCGTATTTCTTAGAGTTGAATCGATGTTATATTTAACAAAATTTCAAGGAAAAAATAATATGTTCAACAAACAAACTGAGTAATTACGATCAGATAAAAAATTTCGTGGAACTTTGAAGAATGTGAGGTTAGGTTCATAAATTTACCATCCGGTGATTGTGTCTATTGTGTAAGTTCAATTACATCGACTACGAGTCTTCGACATCCATGCTTCTAAAGAATTTCAATATCGATATTACAATAAAAGTATATACGAGGGTGAACCAATAAATTTCAATTAAATTATTATTTTTAATCTAAAAATTGACTATAATAATTTGTTTTTTCATTATTATTCGTATGAATAACGACTGTTAGAACTGATTTCACAAGATTATTCAGAAATTTATACGAGGTGCGATAAAAAATTACAATCCAAACTGAATATATTCAATTTTTGAATTTCGAAAAAAAAACTATTAAATAATATATTAAATAACAAAAAAAACTTAGAATTTTGTTTGGAAGCATTTATAATACGAGGATAGTACGAGAAGTATTTAAAACAGAAAAATTTTTCGTTTTACTTCTGATACCATCCTCGTATATATTTGAAAGGAAAACATAAAAAGAAGTAATATACAGGTGAAATCGATAATATTATAAATAGAATTCACTTCATTTTATATACCTGTTAAATATATTTTGAGTTCAATGACCTGGATTATTAAATACGGATAATAGATGGCAATGTTTGTGGTATAACAGGAAATTATGAATGAACGTATCCGTTGTAGTGTAATTTAAGACCTTCGTGACAAAAATTACGAGTTTAATAACATACAGGGTGGTTTAAAACTTTATAACTATATGTATAGGGTGTTCCACGGGTTAAATACTTATAGTAAAATCATGAAAATTTCTACGTTTACGTTTTCGGATACGATCTTTTTAACTAAAATATTTCCAAAGATGGCCGACTTCCGGTTCTACCGGAAATCGACTGTAACTTTGTTATTTTTAATAGAACACCCTGTATATTAAGACATTTTTGAAATCTACGTGAAATTTTAGTATACTTTTGTCTGAAAACTTTTTTCGAAAAATGCATACTTTTTGAGTTATTAATTTTTTTGTAAAAAATTTGAACTATTGCAGACTCTTGTAAATTATTTTTTTACGAGGATATCTTTAAAGTTATGAAAATGGTTTTTGTTCGGTTGCTTTTAACAAATTCAGACGTATTTGAATCTATGTTGGAACATTTTTCATTTTATACAGGGTGTGTATAAAAATTGTTGAAAGTTTAATTTTATAAATATCAAATTTCTTCATTTTTTTTTAAATAGAACCACCCGGTAAAAAAATAAAATCAAATTGTATTCACAAATCCTATTCCAACATGAATGCATTAAAATGGAAAAAAACCGGGTGGTTCTATTTAAAAAATAAGGAAATTTTATATTTATCAAGTAAAACTTTGAACACTTTTTATACACACCCTGTATAAAATGAAAAAGTTTTCAACATAGATTCAAATACGTCTAACCTTTCTAAAAGCAATCGAATGGAAACCGTTTTCATATCTTTAAGGGTATCCACGTAAAAAAATAATTTATAAGGGGTTGCAATTGATCAAATTTTTTACAAAAAAATTTATAACTCAAAAAATATCCATTTTTCGAAAAAAGTTTTTGAACGAAAGTATACTAAGATTTCACGTAGATTTCAAAAATGTATTAATATACAGGGCGTTTTATTTAAAATAACAAAGTTACAGTCCAAAACCGAAACTTACAAAAAAAATTAATAACTCAAAAAGTATGCATTTTTCGAAAAAAGTTTTTAGACAAAAGTATACTGAAATTTTACGTAGATTTCAAAAATG